>NW_008338533.1:426996-458532 GCF_000622305.1 Nannospalax galili | reverse complement strand
ATATCACAATTTGTAAAAAAAAAAGAAAAAAGTGTGAAAAAAAAAAAAAAAAAAAAAAAAAAAAAAAAAAAAAAAAAAAAAAAAAGTAACAAAAGCAAAAAAGGGACAAGGTATGTTTATGAGAAGGGGACCACAGAGGGAGGGGATCACAAGAAAGAGCAGGCGGACGGGGAAATAAGCTTTGGTTGGGAAGAGGAATATTATTTCTAAAGAAGAAGGCAGCCAAGAAAGCCATACAATAATGCAAATGTTTCAAACAACAAAGAGGAAAAAAGAAAACTCCTGGGGCTGGCTGTGGGCTCCTCTGTAAAACGCTGACACATTCTATAAGGAGGACATGGTAAGTAGGAGATGGCTGGGACTGCCAGCGTCTCAATAAGAGGAGAGGAATGTGTAGTGATGGCAAAGGCTTTCGGACATTCTGTGGAATAAGTTGTAGTAATCCCTAGCATGGTTTCATGACTCCGGCCAAGAATTTTTGGCAACTGGAGGAGTTACACAACTGGCAGAGCACGTGCTCTTCTGTGAGGGAAGCATGCTGGCCAGCAGAGGCTCAGAAAGAATCCCCTTCTATGGAAGGACTGTCAACCCAGGACACTGGCCTAGTATGCATGTAGTAACAAGATCACATAAACAAAGCAGTCACTGCATTCTTTCCTCTTAAGAGGAGTATAATCAACACTCTTCAATCCATCAAGGACTACATAAACAAAGGCAGTACTTCAAAGAGAGATCAGCAAAGGGTGACCCCATTGCCACCAATTTTCCCAAAAAACAGGGCATCTCTACAGAAAATATTTTGGCTGATGTCTACATGTCAGAAAACTGACTCTTCCTCCTTGAATACTCTTACTAAATATTATGCATAGAATGCTTTTGTACATACTGGGACAGATCAGAGAGGAAACATGGTGTTGGCATCTACGAAGTGGGAGCAAAGAGCATGGCCTGGGTCTGCAGGGAAAAATCAAAACACATGATCCATATTTATACAGATCACTCACATTACTTTGCAGGGTAGCTCTGAAATAAACAGGTCATACAACTCTCTACAGCTGCTCATAGGGAAAAGTTGCTTTCTATGCAAAGAACTGTGAGCAGCCAAGACAGATCACCTGAAGGATAGCCTGACCAATTATTCAAAGAGTTCTGGTTGGTTGACCTATAGCAGCAAACAGCCAGTTTAGAATGCATGCAAAGAAGGTAGGGGGGTCAACTAAGAACCCCAGAAGACAAGCTAGACACATGTTTTAAGTGCTAAGTTTGGAAGATGATGATTAGCGCAATAAAAGGGAACATTCTGACTAAAATAAGAACTCACCATTCATCAATAAAACTGACTCTTCAATAAGAGATCTGAGCAGTGTGAGCTTCCCAGAGGCTTATGAGGACAGGCATAAAACAAGACCCTTTGTATGGAAAAATAGTCTATGCAAATAGCAGACATGTTGCTATTTAACACCATACAACCGAAGCAATCTTGAAGCCTTCTCACTCTTTAGCTCCCTGGCTAGAAGCCTCACTCTCACCTAGGAACTTAGACTGTCAGTGCCTGTGACAGACTTACTGATCAGAAACCATGAGCTGGGCCGTAGTAATCTTTAAGTCCTCCAAGTGTTCCTTTTTCCTTTTTCTATTTTCTCTTCCTTTTTTTTTTTTTTTTTTTTTTTTTTTTTTTGAGATGGGGTCTACCAGCTCTTACTAGTCTAGAACTTACTCGCTAGGTAGACCAGGCTGACCTCCATCTCACAGATGACCTCCATCTCCACCTGCCCCTGCCTCCCAAGTGCTGGAATTAAAGGCATGTGCCACTATGCCTGGCTTCTGGTTCCTTCAGGTGTTACTGATACAAGTGAGTTTGACAAAAAGCTATATTGTACAGTCACCACCCTACCTTCAAGCTAGGGGCCAGAAAAAACATCTAGCCCAGGATTCTCAGGTAGGCTTTTCTTTAGGGCCTCACGGAGAAAGCAGTAAGTTCTGCTCTTCAAAGCATAAGCTATGGACCAGTAACCTAGGCATCTCCTGAAAGAGTATTAGAAATGCAGAATCACGGGCCTCAGTTTACACCTACTGAATAAGAATCTGTATCTACAAGATCTCTGTTGATTCTTGGATATTAACATTTGAGAGGCTGGAAACTAGAAGCAGCACATTCAACTGAGCAGTACAGAAAAGGGAGGGTCCTGATCACAGGCCCCTCCTCTGAGACCAATGAAGGGAGGCCCTGTGCTCTCCTGAACTCAGAGTTACCAGCTGGGAGCTGGGAAGGAATTGGCTCCTGGGAGCTGACAGGCTACAGTCCCGCTGTTCCTGTGGGCTGCCTCTGGAGTCACATGGCGAGTCCCCTTCTTGTCATTGCTGATGCACCCTCTTATTGCTGCTGACTATGACCTAGTGAGGTGGATGGCCTTGAACATGCTTGAAGGTGTGTATTTTACTATATACCTCCATTGAACAGGCAATGGCCTCAAGTGTCAGGTAGCAGTAGAAACACAGACCAAAGTTCAATCATTTAATTTCAAGGATTAAGCATAAATATACAGGTGGTGTAGTTGCCTGCAAAACACTTCTTACTCTTTTTAAATAGCAGGTGAGATGTGAGCAACATTTAGAAGGCAGTGAGTTGTGAAAGAAAGAAAAAATGTTAACACTGTCCACTTCAAAAAAAAGGCCACCATTTTTTAAAATTTCATTTCTGTAACAAGTGAGAAACAGTTTTTGTTTTTCAACCAACCTGATAACACGGGTCCCTCATTAGCAGCCTCAGACAAATTAACACTCTCAGAAAATGAATGGATGGAGCTCGATTAACCCACTCTCTGAAAGAAGAAAACAAAAGAGAATGTGTTAATGTCTAAGGCCCAGCATGACAGCTCATAAATAGCAAACAACTACGAAGCAAAGCAAAGAGCCGTAAAGAAAAGATGGGCAGTCTGTTTCTGCTTCAGCTGCAGTGGAGACTGTTGCTTGGCATTTCACACTTGACCCACACTAATGTCTTGACCCACAGAAATGTCTTCATCACTCTGGAACAGAGACTCCCACCCCCACCCCAAGTAATTTGGTTCAGAGTACCCATACTAATTAAATAATATTTCATGGTGTCCCTAAACCAAAATAGTTAAAAATTCTAATGATTAGACTCAACTTAATAAGAATCACTGTCCTAACAACTAAATATTCATTTGAAACAGTAAGAAGAACCCGTATTTTGAGATGGTTTCATTTTACTCTATGGCCAGGCTACTCTTGGACTTAGGATCCTCCTGCCTCAGCCTTCTAATTCTGGGATTACTGATATGTGCCATGACTGGCTTTTAACTTTTGTTTAAATAGCCACATAATATGTCCTGAAGGACAGGCACATATATGTGCCTGGCTTTTTTATGTTTAAATAGCCACATATATGTCCTGAAGGACAGGCACATATATGTTCTGAAGGTTGGTGTGTGAATGTGAACAGTAGAAGAAAAACTTCTCAAGCCCTGGAATCAGATCAGATAGGACCAATTTAATTTTCTCCCTGCCTATATCCATATAGCACTTGCCTTTGATTATAACTACCCCTGAAAACTTACCTGTAGATAGGCACGCCAACATCCTAAGGCAGGGAACATGGGTCATTAACACTGCATTCACAAATGCCTGAAGACTTTCAAAATCCATTTGATGGATGGGTTACCTTTGCCAACTTAAAATGTCACACAGTACCCCTCTGGTTGGTTGTTAGTTTGGGAAACATGACAACTAAGTATTTTTTTTAGCTTCCCCAGAACAGACCTTGAGATGAAGACTGGCATGTGAAGTAACTGACACAGCTAGCTGAGCTGGGGGTTAGGGTGTAAAGTTAAGGGGAGGGGAGGGAATTAAACCAAGCTAATTGGAATGTCAGCACCTATTAGAGTTGTCCCACACTGAGGCAAGGACTCTATAACAATCACCTAAGAGCTGGGAAGGACAGAGAGACAAGTCCCCAGCATGCGCTCACTCAGGTGCCTCAAGGACCTCAAGGACCACTGTGCTGAGGGATGTTGGTTGGGAAGCACCAACAAAAGGATGAGAATCTGAGGGCTCTGGGCAAAGCAGAGCCTTGTCCTGAGAGTCACCAATGTGCTGATATTAAAACCACAGCAACTGGAGACGTCACATCACAACAGAAGCTGAGCGGATATACACAACAGCCAAGCACAGAGGTAACTAACGACACTGGGTCTGCTTCTTCAAAGAGAACATACCCAGTGTCCACGTACTATTTGTACAAATCTGAAGCAGCAATGCACACACCTACTCAAAAGCATATTTAAGGACAGAAAAGAATGTAGTCAGGACCACCTAAAGGTCTTTAAAGATGATTACAATTTTGCTGTGTTGTTGAAAGAGCCACACAGCTGTCCTCACAGGGCCCTGCACCTAACAGCAGCTACTCAGATATACACTGAGCAGCCCCAGCTTAAACCAGCATTCTCAGAGTAAATACATGTGGTCTCATGCCAGGCACCTCTCATTTGGTGGATTTAAACCCAAGGGACACGGAAGACAGCAAGAATCCTTCATTGTCTTGACTTTACAACCTTTCTGAGCCAGGTGTGGTGGTAATACAGAGAACCCAGAACCTGGAAGATGTCAGCAGGATGATCAGGAGTTTGTGGTCATTCCTGGACATATATTGAGTTCTAAGTCAGCCTGGGCTACATGAGACCTTTCTAACAAGAACAGCTAAAACAACAACAAACAAATAAACAACAAAGACCCCCCCACACACACACACACCTCTCTGGTTAGCTCATAAAAAGGAAGACAGTAGAAGCCCCCTGAGTGGTGTCCTTTGTCTGGAGAGAGTACACAAAAGTAAAAAGACCCAGAGTCCCCCTTGCTGGAAACCACTCTTAGGCCCATCACCAAGACTCTTGGCAGCTGCCTACCACCGCTGCACGGACACCACAGCTGCCTCCAGGGCAGGCACTATGTTAGTGGCCCTTCTGCCATGGGGCACAGCCCAGTTTCTCTGGAAAAATAAAAATAGGACTCAACTAACCCCCACGCTGCCCACCAGGCAGAACCCTCCAGGCTGGACAGGAAATGAATCAGAACAAAAGAACAAAGGATGTCATTTTTTGGATGATACAGGCCTGTCATCCAGCTGATTGGAAGGCTGAGACAGGACAATTACAAGCAAAGCAAGTTCAAAGCCAGCTTAGGCAACTTAGTGAGAAAGTCTTAAAATAAGAAGTAAAAAAAGGGCTGGACAGGAAATGAATCAGAACAAAAGAACAAAGGATGTCATTTTTTTTTAGCAGAGTCTCATTATACAAACCTGGCCAACCTGGAACTTGGTATGTAGACCAGGCTGGCCTTGAACTCACAGAGATCTGGCTACCTCTGCCTCCTGAGTGCTGGAAGTGTGTGCCACCATGCCCAGCTTCACTTTGTATGCTGTCTTAAAAAATTAATTTAAAAGACAGTTCTTTTAAAATGATGGGCTGGGGCCACAGCTCAGTAGTGGAACACTTGCACAGGAGAGGCCACAGTGGCCACTGGGCTGCAGTTATCCTACTTCAGACCCAGCCTTGGGAAAAACAGATCAGTTTGAAAACACCCACAAAGAAACGTCATCCTAATAGTCATTTACAGAGAGGGCACAGAGCAAAGGCTTACCTCTCAAAAGCCCTTTCCCTCCCAACCCTCCCCAACCCCACTCCCAGGAAGAAGGTGGCTGGCCTTCAGGTTACAGTTGCTATAGGTAACCTGATACCACTGAATACCAATGGTGCGTCATTATTTAAGAAGAATACCCTTGTCATTCTTTCTGATGGCCATACCATCTTCATAGGAAGTCTGTGACTTTTCCTAGGTTGTGTCCATATTAAAATACCTATTAAAAGGTCTTTTCTGTTTTTCTTCTTACTCCCCAAGAAAAATAAGAAAAATTTCAGAGTGGACTTTAATTTGCACTATTAAAGGACTATAACCAAAGGTAGAGATCAGGAATAATCTGAGTTGAGAGTTCTGTTCCAGGAAAATGGCATTTCTTGTTTTGCTTTGCAATTTTGGAATGGAAGCCCAAATCTATTAATATTTCTCATGGTTATGGCCCTGCTGCTGTAAATAGGATTCCTGGTATCCCAATCCTTAGGCTCTGCCCCTGGTCTGCAACCTCTGAAGGAGCCCTATCTTGGCTCCCAGCTGAGAACTCCCAGGAGGACAGATGTGTTGCAAAGGTACAGTACTGGAGGGAGACTACATATACCTCTGCTAACCAAGAGTCAGAGGATTAGGAAACAGAACCCATTGTACTTAAACCACCACAGCCACAGATGGAAAGGATGGCATCTCCATTTGACTGACTTTGGCACTATGGGTCTCCTCCACCTGGGTTCCACATGGAAGATGGACAGAAAACATTCTTCGGATACTTTAACATGGGAACCAGAGGTGCAGCAGAATGGCCTGTGTCCTTAGAGGCAGTCATGGAAACTTACATGTCCCCCAGTGGCAGTACTTCCCTGGAGCCTGTCTCAACATGGCAGCCATACAGGAGTGAATTCATGAGCAGGCAAAGTATTTATCCTCTCTGCTGACTGAACTTATGCCAGTGCTTTACAAGACTATTAATATACACAGCACACTCGGCTCCTTGTCCAGGATGCCATTTCACGCTATCGGTATCAAAGGAGAAGTTAAATGTCACTGTAGACGTAGCATTTGAAAAGAGAAAGGGTAGGTAGAGTTTCTGTTTCTCTCACAGAGAATGAGATCAAGATATGACACAAGAGCTGCAGAGGACAGGTCACCATTAGCGGTAGTGTGGCCCAGTAAGGACACAGCTTCCAGGGTAAGCAAGCACCCCACCAACCCCTCCTGTTGTGCTCTATATTCTTTGCTTGTCCTCTGTGTCACCTACTCAGCCCAGGCCAGAATGTGCACCTGAGCAGAATGTCATGGCCTGGACTGTAGCAATCAGGCCAAAGAGTAGAGAGGACTTGCGTGCACATCCTTCTAATTGATGGACATGGCATAGTGTTTCCACACATTCATCAGTTCATCAGCATGCTCCAACAGCATGGCTCTGGGTGAGCCCAGGGCACAGCAGGGGCAAGGCCTAGGCCTCTGCTCAGCAAACCCCCTCTAACAGGCATTGACCAGGAGCCCAGACACATAGAAACATCTATCAGGAGGTGACTGAAGAACAACCAGGACAAGGGTTCATTAGGGCAGGGTGCTATTTTGAGGTGGCCAGAGGAAGTTCTCTGGTAAGATTAGCACCTGAGTGAGCTGAGGGCAGAATCCTTGTGCAAACTTCTGTCTGTATAGCAAGCAGAGCTGCCTACAGCTCAAGCACTGGGGTTTGTATAAAAAATAGCAGAGAAAAAGCTGAAGCTCTGGCTATAAAGAGGAGGCAGAGTTTTAAGGGTTTTGTGGTTCTAGTAACAGGGTCTTGAGATCTTTTTACTCTGGGAAGGTACTAGAAAGCTTTGACCACAAGATCCACATCATCTGGATAAGATGTTGAAAGCAATACTGAGAACAGAGTAAAGGGAAGCCAAACCAAGGAACCCTCTTAGCCTACTGCACTTGCCCAAGCAAAAACTTCTAGTAGCCTGGATTAGCTTAGTAGACAGTGCAGACTAAAGCTGAGGTGGTCTCATGAGTTGACAGGAAAATCAAAGTCCTCTTTTAGGCATGACACGTGACACATACAAGGAAAGGTAAATCATGTGAAACAAAGGGTGGATTCACAGCAAGGAAGCCTTCCCTACCTGTAAAGCTCATAGGGAGGTGAGAGACAGGCAGGCTTTCAAAGTAGAAGCTGGCCCTAGTGGCCTGTGCCTGTCACTGCAGCACATGGGAAGCTGAAGCAGCATTCAGCCTTGGCTACATAGTGAGACCCTGAAAGAGGAGACAGAGGAGAGGGGGAAAGAGGGACAGGGGACGAAGGGAGAAGTAGAGGGAGGTGGAAAGGAGAGGGGAAGGAAAAGGAAAAGAAGGAGATGGGGAGGGGGAAGAGATCAACTTCTAGATTTGAAAAGGCAGCTCCTGTAATGTGATTGTTACTCTCAGAAGCTCATGGAGAGATTAGAAACAAATTTGCCTTGCATAGATCTGGGGATCCGGCCAGGTTATAGTTGCTTTGGCCAAGAACAAGAAGTTCTTTCCCGGGAAGGTAGAGCAATTTAGCTTCCTGCCTGTCAGGCTTCTGATGAGATGAGGTCCTCAGGAGGAGGAGTAAGCAGCACAAGAAAATACCACCATCACCAAAGAACTACTTTACCTTCATGCCAAGTTTTAGGCATATTGCCTTTAATCATGTAGAAACACTCTGATCAGGAATGGTTACTAAACATAAGTACACAATTAAAAGTGTTTTCATGATCCAGAGAAAGAAATCAAGGAACACATGGCACAGGACGAGTGCCAGCCCAGACTCTGCCAAGGCCCTCTGCTTTTGCTTCTCAGCCCCCTCCTCTATCTGATGGCACCAGCTGGGCCTTCCTCAGAATCCACTCCACCTTCAAAATTATTCTAATTTTCTTGTATGCACATGTGCGTGCATGTACATTTAAAGAATGGGATTAACCTTAAAAAACATTTCATGAGAAATAAAAATGTAAAAATGTTGGAAATGGCACGCACACCTGCAATCCCATCATTTGTGAGATCATAAATTGGAGGTTAGCCTAAACTACATAGTGAGTTTGAGCCCAGCCTGGGCTGCATAGCAAGGCCTTTCTCAACAAACCAAAGGCTGCATATGTAGCTCCATGACTGAGCACTTGCCTCGACTGTACAAGGCCTTGGGTTCCAGTCCCATCAGTGAAAAAAATAAGTAAGAGCTGCATATTTGCTCCAAATTAGGTAACGGTCTTGGTTTTTAACAGTAAAAACCAACTTCAGTAGCTAGAGTTGGGGATAAAAGACCCAGGCCCTGGTTTCCAGGAGGTCAATGTATACTGAGGAAGAACAGGGCTCCAGAGGTCATGAGAACAGGGGTCAGAACAAGCTGAACCCACAGAGAGTTGGAAGCAGTGATTCAGGTGGACCTGAAGCACAGCAGAAGCTCAGAAGAGAGGAACAGAAACTTGATTCTGACCCTGCTGAGCCCAGGAGATGCAGAGTCTGTAGAGCTGAGGTGTGGTTTACAGTAGGACACATGCTTAGTTCATGTGCAGCCCTGATTCTGTCCCTAAGACCACAAAGCAAATAAAAAAAAGAAGAGGCCAAGGAGTAAAAAAGATATGACACACTTAAGAAACCAGGCATTGAAAGCTTTTAAGCACATAAAGTCTCAAGCCTGAGTCTCTGGAGCCCTAATAAATTTTTTTTTTCTCCAGCAGAGTTCTGAACTAGCTACAGATTGTGCCACACAATTCAGAGCCTCCCCTGCTAAGAGGAAACCTACTGGCCTTTTACTGCCTGATAAGGTGAGACTACACATCTGTCCACCAAATGCAGGTGTATCAAGAACTTGAATAAACTCTAAGCAATAGGGATCCTCACTGCATCCTAACACCTGATCCTCTCTTACCATCTCTATGATGGGCCTGTATAGCTCATGCAGAGAACCAGGTGAAGATAAAAAAAAGTCACTTTGCACCATGATCTCTGCCCTAGTACCAACACAGTCAACACAGGTCCCGTTGTTAATCCCATATCTCACTTGTCCTCCAGGCTAAGGGCACCTAGCACATTCCCAGGACACTTAAGAAAACACCTATAATTTTTTATGTGTATGAGCGTATTGCCTACATATATGTAAGTAACATGCATGTCATGCAGTGCCCGCGGAGGTCAGAAGAAGGTGTTGGATTCCCTGGATCTGGAGTTAAGGACAGTTGTAAGCTGCCATGTGGGTGCTGGGAATTGAACCCAGGTCCTCTGCAAGAGCAGTCAATGATCTTAACCACTGAGACATCTCTCCAGTCCCCCAGGACACTTTTTAATGCAATTTTTAATTAGATTGCCATAGTTTGGCTGAATGTCTTCTAATACACAAAGTTCTCTCTTATTGATAGCTTAAACATATTCCCATTTCAACATGCTACAGGCTCATTTTCAAATTTGTGGCAAATATTTAGGGACATTTGATGCAAAATAATAATGAGAGCAACCTATTTTAGGGGGGTAAGTAATTTTTTTTTTTGACAAATAGTGTCCTATTGAATGAATCGGATGGGTCTCTTCTAACCACAACCAGAATATCTGGGTCACGCTCACCTCTACAACACTTGTGGGTAAGGAGAAAGGGGTACCCACATTATTGTAGAATAATAACACCAGGAAAGTGAACTGAATGAACTCACTTTAAAATAACACCAAATTTAGAACCACATCAAACTTATAATGCATTCTGCTGATATTTTTGATACCATTGCTTTTTAAAAAAATTGTCATGTAACATGATCCAATATTCTTTAACTCACTTTTGACTTTTGAAGCTAAAGAGAGTCCTTTTTGAAAGTAGATGGACTGATCATTTCCCCCGAAGTGTCCCCAGTCTTTGTTACTGTCATTCCAAATACACCCTGAAGCCTCTTGTCATCTTCCATTGTAAAGTCTCCCATGCCTGCCTCAGCCTCAGACATAGATCTACTAGCTCACCACCAGGACTTCAAAGACTTCATGAAGCCCTGTGCCCTCAGCCCTATGGACAAACCCACTTCACAAATTAGTCATGTTACATCGTAATAAGAAGCTGTATTAGCAGAGGAAGGACTTGGTGGCATACGCTTGTAATCCCAGCATTCGGCAAGAAGAGGCAGGTGGATCTCTGTGAGTTTGCGGCCAGCCTGGTCAACAAAGAGAGTCGCAGGCCAGTCAGGGATACATAGTGAGACCCTGTCTCAAAAAATAAAACAACAACAAAAGAATGGACTAACAGGAGGCAGACACACAGAAGAGGGATCTGGGCTTTCAGTTATTAGAGGATCTCTAACAGTATTGCAACAGTTATTACTTCCCTGCACAACCTCAGGACAGCCTGGTATTAGATACCAAGAAGATGAGATGGAAACATGTTGATCTTCAATATCAGACTGTACTACAGACAAATCACGTTATGGCAGAAAGAGAGCAGATTAAGATTTGTTTCTAGATGCAGATACATCCAGAGCAGCCTATTGTCATGACCGCAAGTTCAGGCAGTGCTTACCTTGCCTTGTGAAAAGAGTTGGAGGCCCACGCTCACTAGCTCTGGATTAACAAGTCCCACCTAGTTTCGGATGCCACCAGGAAGTTTCATTTCTCAGAACAGAGAATAAAACCACAGGTCAATCTTATAAAAAGGACCTAGAAAGGAAGGGTCTGCACAGTGGACCAGGGAGAATGAAGGTAAGGGTCATGACAGGTGGAGGAAATGACACAACTGGGTAGAAGCTGAAAGGGACGAGAAGGAGCCGCACTCCCAGAAAAGCCCAGTTCCAATGCATTGTGTTTTCAGGGTGAAATCGAGTCCTCAAATGTGTCTAATCTTCTCTGCAACCAGAATTGGGCACCTGAGTTTCCATCCCTAATTTCATTCAGTCTTTAACTGTCCTACTGTAAAATACAAATACGTATACTCTGCTTTGTGTTGGGATAGTGATAACTGTTCTGCTGAGGAAGGTAAGGGTCACACATCCTGTGCATTTTCACCTGTCCTTCCTCCACCACATTTGCCTCTTCCTTCCTGGCAAGCAGTAGATGCTCATCAATTTCTTGAGTAAATTGAATCTATCTATGCCTTCCATCCAACATTATATCGAATGCTCACAAAGGATAGATAGGAAGCCACATCAAAAAAAAAGCTTTGAGATGTAATTATTCCATAAGTACAAATATAAGGGGGGATGTTTCTACCATCTTAGCAAGATTATATGAGGTGAGGGGGATCGTGGGAGACTTTGACACTTAATCCATCTTTTACCCAACCCTGATTTCAGAATAGCACTGAACACAGAAATCTGTCAGTGTCAAAGAATGACAGAGAAGGGTAGGATGCTCTTAAGATTCAAGACTCACAAGTTCCTTCTCATTCTGTGAAAGAAAAGAGGTCTACCTTTATCTCTTCTTAGTCTGAAAACTCCCTGAGACTGCTTATGTTAAAAGTCATTCTGTCTAATTCAAGATTCCCCAGTGGTCACTAAGAATAGGACATGGGCTGGGACTAGATGTCACATGCTCATCCTTTATTTCCTCAAGGTCCAGGTTGGGACAGCCCATTTACTTAGCCACTGTATCAACTGCAAAGGTATAACATGAAGGGTGTTGTCAAGTTGTGCACAGTGTTAACCAGTGTCACTTTCATAGGACCACCCAGTATATTTTCCTTGAGTATCCAAACTCAAAATGGAAAATTAAGGAAAACAATGAAACTTGAATGCTCTTCCCAGTCCTAACCTTTCACTAAATTCAGAATCTATGGGGTGATTCCATAGAAAACAAGTCGTGCCACTTGTCCACCTCCTACACAGTCTGTGTGCTCTATTTCATCTCTTAACCACATTACATTACCTCTATAAGGTGTTTCAAATCACAGCATCTGTGAAGCCTGCCATTCTTAGGACATTCAGGGACAGACTTACCTGCATATGAGTCTGTTTCTCACCAATGCTGTAAAGATCTCCTGAAATAACTGATGCTGGGGATGCTTGCTGAAATTCCTTTCATTCTTGTAGTTTATACTAAGATGAAACAAACAGAAAAACATTCTATAATAATTATTACCTGGACTGTCTCAAAGTTACCAATGAAAACAAAGGCCATCTGAATTCAGACAATATTGAAGGAGTCTCAACGTTAACATATTACGAAAGGCAAATGTCACCTAGGAACTAGAAACCCAATGATAAAGTTAAGTAGAAGATTATACTCAAGGGCCAAGGAATGTCTCAGAGGGTAAAGGAGACTACTATATAAGACCTGGTGACCTGAGTTCGAGTCACAGAACAAATATGACAGGGGACGGAGAGAGCCAACTCTGCAAAGCTGTCCTCTGATCTCCAAACGTACTTAGGAGCCACATATATATATACTCACACACAAATAATAATTTTTAACTAAAAATCACATTTAAACATACAGATTTCATTTTACCATGTTAATCCAGTCATTCCCTATACACACGTCCAGCTAATATCGATAGACAGGCACACAGAGAGGCAGCACATCAGAGGCCACGCTCTGTACTGCTGTCCATCAAGAAAGAAACCTTCACCTGACTGTCTACCTGCTGTCCCACCTCCCATTAGCTGCTCCAGCTATCAAAATCACCACTTGTCACATGCATTTCCTTGTATTTAATAAGGATTTATTAACAGTTTATTAACCGCTGGTTTTTTCATGGCTGTTATCTGTTTTGCCTATGTGTGTTTGATCAATTTTTTACATTACAGCTTCAGCTTCTTTGGGATGATATTATAGTCCAAAAATAGATTTAAAATACCCCTAAAACTTTCAGCCTGGGAAAAGATATTTCACAAAAACGTGAAATTATTACAATATATGTTATATCATATTTTGCTACATTTTAAAATTGGGTGCTAGGGAGATGGCTCAGCAAGTAAGGGCACTTACTGCCAACTTGAATTCGATCCCTGAAATCCACATGATTGAAGAAGAGAACTGACTCCTGAAAGCTGTCTTCTGGCCTTCATGCATAAACTGTTGTAAGTATGTACAGGAACACAGGCATACACACACAAAATGATAAAGAAATGACTGATTTTTAAGATCGAGACTAAATTAACTAAAATTATATGAATATACCTCTTTCAAGGTAACTTCAGTAACTTATGGTGTCACTTGAACATCTGCTTTTATAGTGTTTCAGATACCATTCAACTGCACATCCCTACGTGGCCAAGTGAAGGCTGTAATCATTTCTCAATATATGTAACTAAGTATGCAACATGTTTTTAGTCTTCAGAAATTAAAAATATGAACCCATGAAATGTTATATGAAACAACGTAAGCCAAACAATTAAGTAGGCATTCTAAAATATTCATGTTGATAGTTCATGCCATTCATTATTTACACAGCACTTACTGGCAAATGGCCTGAACACACTGTAATACTAAGAGCCAGTTCCTAGAAAGGGAGTGGCCCACAGGAATGTATGCTTCACAGGAATATGCTCCTGGAAGGTCCACATGGCAACAGAGAGAAACATGGGTTGACACTCTTTGTGTTAGAGCTGAGATACTATCCCTGTGACTGAGAACCTTGGATTTTTTTTTAACTACCATCTTCTTTAAAAAAAAAATTAAGCGTGTGTGTGTGTGTGTGTGCGTGTGTGTGTGTGTGTGTGTGTGTGTGTGTGTTTGTATATGTCTGTGTGTAGTTCTGTATGTGCCATGAAATGTGTAGGGAGGTTATAAGACAACTTTCAGAAGTTGGTTCTTTCCTTCCATCATGTGGCTCCTAGAGATTGAACTCAAGATGTCAGACTCGGTGGCAGGTACCTTAACCCAGTAAGCCATCTTGCCAGTCCAATTACCATCTTCTTTAGCCACAACATCTGTCACAGTAATGGATTCTTTTATGTCCTTTCTTAACTTTAAAGATGGAGACACAAAAAGCTAAGGTTAAGCCTGGAATTGGCTGACCTAGGTCAACAACCTGGAACTACTTCCTCAATGAACTGCCACATATCATGTCAGCAGGGTTTCCCAAACTTCCTGGTCAATTCCACCTGTGCCTATTCAGTCTGTTACTAAGGCATTTTTTTCTGGAACAATTTACATACTAACTGAAATTATTAAACTAAGAATATCCAGGTTTTAAATTTTCATTTCTGTGATAAAACTTAAATAAGCAAACTCAAGTAGGTTACTAACAGGAAGAGAGATTTCTTACCTAAAATTTTCAAGTTCAACTGCTTCTGTGGACTCATGCCACTGACCTCGAGCTCTGTGACTCCCTGCCTTGAGGGTGGATTCAGACTTTGACATGTTGTTTTGGGCACTATCAAAGTTAATGGCCGGAAGCTAGAGAAATAGAAACAGAGAGTTCATGACCATCACAATTCATCCAACACAAGGTAAAGAAATGTCACAGAATGGGAGAAGCAGAGGAGAGGGCCAAACAATGAGGGTTTTCCCACTAGGCCAATAATTAAGGCGACATCTCTGCTAAATATAAGTTTTCCAAGATTTAATCATCTCTGATTTAGATATTTACTTTCATTTTTATGCTGTTTTGTCAAAAATGATGTCACTTGTTACAGCTTACTGTTATGTATATTCGGTCTCCCTTGATTATAACAGGAATCTGGTTATTTTTCTTCAATGCTGTTTCCACCATACTTAAACTAATGCTAGGGATACAGGCTTAGGGTGAGCCTGGCCAGCAGGGATTTTTTTAAATATAATTTTTAATTGAATTTTTGTGTATATCATACATAAACACATCTTTATATTCCCTTCCCCTTCCCCTTTGGCACCTCCCATAGCCCCCCGCCACTGGAGTTCATACATTCTGTCATTTGTATGAAGGCCTATTATGTAAAGTTTGTGTCCTCAGTGCAAGTTCATCCCCTGGGGTTTAGTCAGCCTGTCTAGAGTCTTTCTCTTCCTCACCCAGCAGTAATCAGCTGCCAATAATTCTCTGACTAAGATGGGGCTTGCTGTTCATTTCCACATTTCTGTGTTGGGTTTTTGTCTGCCTGTGTTTGCGTGGGTCTTGTGTATGTTGACACCAATGCTGTAGGTTTGTATGAGAAGGGTCCCTCTTGCCTGTAGAGCTATTTCCATATGGTCATGCACCTCCTCCATGGCTCTCACAATCTTCTGCCCCCTCTTCCTCAATGGTCCCTGAGTCCTGGGTCGGTGGACCTCAATACAGAAGACCTGTCCAAGGATCCACTCTCTGCTGATGCTTATTCTCTGTGTTTTGGCCATTTGCAGCCTTTTGTATTCCTGTCCCTCTGCTGCATGAGGGAGCTTCATTGATGAGAACTGAAAGATGCATTAGTGTTCTCGTCATCCCTTGTTCTATGTTCTATGAGTATTAGGTCTAAAAGTTGCATCCTAAATGTGCCACTTAGGCTTGGACAATTCACAGAGAATCTCTGTGTGTGACCAGTTGTGGAACTCTGTAATAATCTCTGTCTGCTGAAAAAGAAGTTACTTTGATGGGTGGTGACTGTGATACTTGTCTGTAAATTTAAGGATCCATATTTTGCACATAGTAAGAAATTTCATTTGTCTAGGGGTATGAGAGCTTTGGGTTTTCTCTAAGATCTATGACCTCTCAAGCTATGTGTATTTGGCTAGGTTTATAGTACCAGACATTAGTTTCCTCCCATTGAGTGGGCTTTAAGTCCAATTAGGTAAATTTTACCCCCAAGATAAAACTGACACTACTGTATCATGTCATTTGCAATGCTAGTCATTGATGTGGTTTTTAGGCTTTGAAGCTGGGGTTTGACCATCGACTGATATACCAGTTTGCATAGTGTTCTCCAGAGCTACGAGAGCTAGCCTTCAGGGGAGGTGGCTTCCAAGTCAGTTCTACCTCCATTGCTCCAAATCCGGTGTCCAAAGTATCTTCAGCAATAGGGTCTTACCATCAAGTTCTTGGAGGCAATCAAGGACTGTGGCAATAGTCTCTATAATTTTGGGAGTCTCTTAGATTACCCTGGCCAACAGCTCTAGGGAAAGTTTCTCCACCAGCAGGGATTTTTAACATTTCCCATGTGCTTCAGATGCACAGCTGGAGGCTTTCTGAATCCAGGGAAAGTACACTAAGTAGAACCGAGTGCCTCCCTCCAGCATTCACCAAGTGGTCACACTGCTCACCAGGAGCTAAGAATTCAGTAACAGATAAGAACCCACCACTGTTACTCAGTTTGAACAATGATATTTATGACACTGATAAAAAAAATCTGTTTACTATTAAAAAATAAAATTTTTTAAAGTACTTCAAGATAACTGTGTTACTGTTTACAATATCAACTGTGTAATACATGAATTATCAAGATTAACCTATCAGTAGCTGCCTATAGTTGTGATAACCCTAAGATTTGCTTCTTGAACCTTGTGAATATGAGTATAGCATTGGAAAAAAATGCCCTATCTTTTCCAAAGCACAAATGAAATCTGTCCTATAATCAGTTATTAAAGATGACCTGAGCAAAGCATAGTATGATACAATAAAAGATCCACTTTTCATCTGATTATTCCATTGTGCAGAATTATGGCTGTAGGAGACAGAGCATAGAAATAAATATAAGACCATTATTTCTGTGTGCAAAGACAATGTTCCTAACTTCCTATAAGATTGTGAGCTAATAGATCTAATGTGTTATAAAAATGTATTGCTTCATAACTACCAAAACAATCCATTATTTTCCAGCCACAATTCAATTTTCAAAATAGTGAAAATTCTATTCTGTAAAAATCACCTTTCTATGTCAGTTCATCACTCAGTCTACAGCCCTTGTGAGGAAATGGCCAAAGGGACTGGAGGAAGCAATGTTCAGTAGTAAAAGAAGAAATGCTAGTTAGATTCTGGGGATGTAAACCAACCATTAGCTAGCTGTGTGATCTTGGAGAATTTATTTAATCTCTCTGTATACTGGTTTCCATGTCATTTAAAAATGGAAATTATAACAGTGTATAACTCAGGGTTATAGAACTTAAATAACTTACTACTTATACAGCACTTGCTATGTGCAGGCGTAGTTCTGTTTTTAAATGTTTTATTTATTATTTTTATTTTATGTGTATGCATGTATTGGCTGCATGTAGGTAAGTGCACCCGTGTCATGCAATGCAATGCCCGCAGAGGACAGAAAAGGCTGATGGATCCCCTGGAACTGGAGTTATGGAAAGTTATTAGCTGCCATGTGGGTGCTGGGATTCGAACCCAGGTCTTCTGTAAGAACAGTATTCTTAACCACTGAGCCATCTCTCCATCCCCCCCTAACTGCTTTGAAAAATACTCTTCTAGCTGGGCGTGGTGGCACACGCCTGTAATCTTAGCACTTGGGAGGCAGAGGCAGGCGGATCTTTATAAGTTTGAGGCCAGCTAGGTCTACATAGTGAGTTCTAGGACAGCTGGGGGCTACAGGGAGACCCTGTCTCAAAAAGACCAAAAAAAAAATACTCTTCTAAGCCTTGAAATCATTGCCATTTTGTAAACAAATTTGCTAAATAAATAAGATTTGTCATTAAAAATTAGGTGACTTCTAAATGTGAACTTATAACTTAAAGACATTAACTATAAAGTCAGAGCAGCAAGCAACGTTCTAGGACAGCTGGGGGCTACAGGGAGACCCTGTCTCAAAAAGACCAAAAAAAAAATACTCTTCTAAGCCTTGAAATCATTGCCATTTTGTAAACAAATTTGCTAAATAAATAAGATTTGTCATTAAAAATTAGGTGACTTCTAAATGTGAACTTATAACTTAAAGACATTAACTATAAAGTCAGAGCAGCAAGCACACTTTTGTGTTAGACACAAAATGTCATAACACATAAAGTAGGAGTAGGTTTTCCAGGCCTAAGAAATTAACAAAACTCCTAGAATATTGTTTTTAAGAAAAAACGGAAGCACAAAGCGAACACGTCCAAGCCACTCAAAGAAGAGGGAGTGCCAGAAAGCTGCAAGCTCTCAGCATCCCCCTCAGGGTCAGGCAGCCAGCCAGTGCTAAGAATCAACCCAGGGAAACACAATGGGCAAGATGTACTTGGCAGCTTTACTTGCAAAGACCAGAAACTTTATAATAAGAACCTTGATGCAAGCATGCCCCTTAGATGAATGCAATGTTAGTTCACAATCCATAGCAGTTTCCCTGGGTTCCACAGTGCTCCAGGGCCCACTGGGTCTGACTAGTCCTGAACTTTTGATACTGAACCAAGGCATAGGTTAGAACTTTATGGACCCTGTTTACTGTACTCACCACAGTCTAGCACATGTTTAGTTTACACATCAGCCATCTCCCTGAATCCAGTCACTCTAAAGGCAGAATAATACCTATATATTGTGTTCCTAACACAGCACAGAAAGCTGGGCATATGGCAACTATTCAAGCGTGAAGCTATTGAATGAATACACACTTTGTTTCCAGTCAATTCATGATCCTATAAACCACTTCGGATGCATTCATCCATTCCACACACCTGCTATAGACACACAGTGTACTAGACGTGGAAAGAGGCCCTGGATGGATAGTGACTGAGGAGTTGGCAGTTCAAAACAGGAGAAACTTGAAGTTACTAGTTGGCTTGAGAAATACAGAGCTTGTATGACAGAAAGTGAAGGAGAGATGGTGGTGGTGGACCAAGATATTAGGAGTGCTTCACAGTCCTAGGCAGACTGTTATGCAGATTGAAGTAAAGATGTGTATGCTGTGGAGGGTGCCTGTGTAGCCTGGATGATGGGAACAGAAAGGCAGAGTCAAACTGAAGTAAAGTTACCTTAGACCTTCACAAAGCCTGACTATTTCACTTCTGCTTGGAAATGTCACACTCCTGTATTACGGAATTAAGTGCAGAATCACAGCCACAGACACACAGTGGGTTCCATCTTTGCTCATTACTTGGAATTTATCATCAATATTGTTTTATCCTTCCTTCAGATAACGACTATTTCGTTACTTCACCTAAGAGGCCTGTTCCATCAAGTCTTGGCCATCTCTCCAGAACTATCTCCTTCTTCCCTGTCTGTCACTCACACTAAATGTGGCCTCACAGTTTGCATGTGCACTGTACCATTCATCTAGGATCATTATCCCCATGTACCATAGTTACCTGGCCTTTGTCAGGCCCCTGAGAGTATAAGACCCATCATGCCATACTTTGTTTTGACAGTTCATATCAAAACATTTTTATCTGGGTGTGGTAACCCATACCTGTGATCCCAGTACACAGGAGGCTGAGGCAGAAAAACCCATAGTTCCAGGCCAGCCTGGGCTACATACTGAGATTCTCTCTCAAAAAAACAAGCAAACAAACAAACAAACAAAACAAATGAATAAATAAGCAAAATCAAACCTCTCTCATATTAAGGAAATTAAGGAGCCAACAATGAATTCATTTTCTCCATCTTTTTATTAACTACAAATCAATTTCTTACCTGCCTGTGTCTGAAATATCATCTGATGTTTAGCCCTAGATAGATTGCTTCTAGATTTGTGAAAAGCTTGGAGAAATTTCTAGCCAGCTCTGTAGTTTCACCTTGCCTTAACCACTCTTGGGCAGCTCACCAGGTCTCATTAGTCTAACCCCACTCCTGCTGAAGGGGCCTCTCTGCTCTATCTGTCAGGGAGGAGTCCCCACAGAAGACCAGCCCTGATGGGACAGAGCTGCGGAGACACAAGCACAAGGAGTCAGGTCAGTGAGCAGAGGCAGCACACCACAGCACGAAGCAACAGTGGCGGCAATGGTCTGGCTCCTTGGAGAATCGGGAAGGGCGCTTGGTTCTCTGCAACTCTGCCCAAACCCACAGGATACATTTCTTCTTGGTACCAGCAATTGGTCATCACTGTCCATTTGTTTTGTTTTGGTTTGGTTTGGTTTTTTTTTTGTTGTTGTTGTTGTTGTTGTTCTTTTTGAGACAGGGTCTCCCTGTAGCCCCAGCTGGCCTGGAACTCACTATGTAGACCAGGCTGGCCTTCAACTCACAGAGATCAGCCTGTCTCTGCCTCCTTAGTGCTGGGACTAAAGGCCTGTGCCACCATGCCTGGCCATCACCACCCATTTGTAAATAAACAAACAAGCATGAAAAGTCATTAAAAAGAAACTATGTCTTTTTTATGATAATTTCATGTACTCTTTCTTCTTTATTTTTTTTTAAATGGGGCTTTTTGCTACTCTAACATTCTCCCCTCTGAAGAGGTAACCCGAAAAACTTTTAAGGATTAGATAAAAGTGGGCATGGATTTGATTAAAACACCTTATATGCATGTATGAAATTCTCAATAAATATTTATTTAAAATTTAAAAAAAGAAACCATGTCCTTCTACAGCAAAACTTCAGGTGTCTCACTCCCAAATGTTCTTCTTCAAAACAGATACTGAAAACCTGAGAGGCAAACATGGGCCACTTGCATGCTGTCGGGGATTTCTGCCCGAGACTCTCCCAGCCCTTTTCTCTTTGGGTTAGGGTTTAATTTATGATAACCTATCTTATTTCATGTATCTTTAATAAGTAAATGCTTGAGTTTATTTCCAGAATCCTCCTTCTCCCATAAATATCTGTATACTGTTTCATGAAAGGAGAATAGAGCTCAGGGTAAGTTTCATTATCACAATGACAGGTGCAGGAAAGTTTTATAAACAGAATTAGCCAAAGGTTTTGTGGTGCTTAAGAACCTTCCTCAAAGGGAGGACAGTCACTGCATTTTCTCTTTCAACTATCTGCTTTCTAAAATAATTCAAAGATTACAAATACTCCATGTGTGTATGTGAAATATTTAACAAAAAGATATGTCATGTGAACCTGTCAGACAAACAATAGAGAATTCCAAAGTTGACTAAAAAAGGGAAATCAGTAAATACCTTAATTGAGCTTTCCAGGTGTTAACAAGGAAGTGGTATTGAAAGGAGAAAAAGTAGATCTAGCCAGGACGAATTTCAACCCTGAAAACTTTGAGCCCCAAACAAAAGCAACCCAGACACACTGCTGGCGTTTCTTTTGTCTGACCAGGGGTTGCCCATGTTCATAGTGACTAAATTCCCAGATCACAGTTCAACTTAGGAGAAACTAACCACAAACTCATGGAATAAAGAGCACAGTGAAGCAGAAGGAAGGCAAAGTTGCTGGCACAGGGAATGAGTGGCATCATCAGGAAACAGGACATACACAAGACTTTCCAAAGCAAGAGAGGCAACAATGTCTCAGTTGGGAAAGAAGTTGCTCCAGAAGAGAAAGCCTAACCTGAGGCAGGCAGCCATGTGTAGAGGAGGAAGTGTTAGATTTGGGTCTCAGAAACAAGACAGAGTGCATATGGAGGAAGTCTGAGAGAACAAGCAAGCAAGCAGCAGAGTCTGGTTGTGGTTACACTGTAGGATGCACCAGGGGGAAAACTGGATCTACATCAAAACTGTATGTAAGGTCTTCTTTCTTCCTCTCCAAGAAAGAGTCGACATGATCGAGACAGTCATTCACGAAGATTTGTAAGCAGTGAGCCACAGATGAAAATGGGTAAAGTAACTTCTTGAATAGGTAGATAAGAAGAGGGTTCATAGGGGTTGAAGCATAATAACACAAAGAAAGGGTTCACGGAGAAAGATATTCTAAGGACATTTTCACTCGTTCAACCATTTTTAACTACAGGTTAATTTTCCAACTCATTAAGAAGGCATCTCAGTGATTAAGGCACACATTGCAAAGACAGAGTGTCTTTTAAAAAGGTCATTTCTCTGCACCTCAGTTTTTCTATCTGTGAAAGTGGAAGTTTTAAATATTAAACAGGGTAGCATTGCAGTTAAGACACTAGGATATAGCTAATGCTCCTTAAATGTGAGCTATCATTATTTTGCCTTCATATGCCACCAAATCTTGAGGAAGTCATTTTCTAAAATAAATAAATAGATAAAAATGCTATAGTTCTCTTGTAAGTTTGGTTTTATAAGAAAAAAATCACAGGGGCTGGAGAGATGGCTCAGTGACTAAGAGCACTGACTGCTCTTGCAGAGGACCTCCTTGCAGAGGACCCGGGTTCGATTCCCAGCACCCACATCGTGGCTACAAACCATCCTTAATTCCAGTTCCAGGGGAATCCAAAGCCTTCTTCTGACCTCCGCGGCATTGCACGACACAGGTGCACTCACACACATGCAAGCAACACACACATAAAAAAAAATTTAAAACTTTTAAAAATCACAACTGATTACTAATCACATGAACTCTTAACTTGACTTAAAAAGTGTACTGTAGTATACTCTGGAGGTAGAGGACCAGCATTCGAGTCCTGTCCCTGCCGTTAACTAGTTGGCAGTACTATATGAGCATCTACTATTATCATTAGTAGCACTACTAGGTTGTTTCCTAAACCCTCAATGGATTATCTCTAATCTTATGACTTTCCAAATTCCTCTAAAAGTAAAAGCAAAAAGTCAAGTTTAGAGATAAAGCAGGAGTTCTAGTCTTTTCTTGACTAATAAAGCACAAGACATTACTAAAACTAGCCACAAGCTCAGTCCTCCCCCTCCTTTTGGTGTGGCACAATCTACAGCAAGCATTAGGAGTGGTCTTATAGCAAGGAGCAGGGTTAGACAGTATATTGGGAGGAAGAAATGTAGAAACAGTACTCTGGAAAAACGAACTTCCCTAAAGCTCTAAAAAGGTAAACTGTGGCATTTGATTAAAGAATTGGCTATTTACAGACTGAAAAAGACACGTTTTTCTCATTAGGAAACATGACGGCAAGCAGGGTCTGTGCGAGTGCAGAAAGATGAAAAAGCTTCAGATGCCAATTCTTCGCAGACTCAGATGAGAGAAAACAGCAAGAAAAGTCTTAGAAAACAAAGAAACTGTACACAAAGATGTCAGATGAATCCCTTCAGAAACACATGATTTTTATTAATACATGCACAGTCTTTGAAAACTACCTGTTGTCTGCTTGACTGAACGTTCAAAAGGCACCGAAGTCTTTTAAGATCTGAATAGTCCCTAGGAGAAAGAATAGCACAATGTCAACCCACAAAGGCTCCAGGTGAACAAGGTCATATAATACTGATGGCACTGCCACTGAGGAGGCCTGCCTCTATAGACAAATGCATCCACGATAACCATTTCTGTCAAAACTCTGTGAAGAACCCTGTGTTTCAGTAAACATAGTAACCCAGAAGTCCCTTTCTCAAGAAACAACTCAACCCACTCAGCACCATCGTCCCAGTGAATGATTGATTAGCAAGGACTTGGTTACCTGGTGGTAGACTCTTGATGCTTTTTATCAGTTGGTTTCTCTGTGGTTTTCACCTTTTTGTCTTGATCAGGCATTGTAGAACATCAGTATTCAGAATTAACATTGCATTCCCTACAAAATAAACAGAAACAAGAACTTTCAGATGGGTCATGTGACCCAAATAGTCTTAATTATAACACAGATAAAATTCATTTACAACATCTATTTAAACATCCAATAATTAATACTTAAAAGTATCGAAATGAAAATAATTTACTATTTACCTTCAAAGGTCCTTAGATCCACTTGGGCCATTTTTGACCTGTATTTCCTGGTTCATGCTTGATTTTAAGTATTCCAGCTAGTTTGTTACCAAAAATATTGTTCTGCATGTCAGTAAAAGTGCTCTCATTTCGGATTTCCAAAATATATGTCTATTAACAAATTCTTGAGGCTCCACTATCTCATTTGTCTTTCTCCATAAGAATTCTTTTTTATAATTGTTTTTGCAATTTTTATACAATATGATTTTATGGTACTTAGATCCTTCCCCTATCTGAACCTCCCTTTATTGCTAACCTCCTAACACAATTTAAGGCCTATAGAGTCTAACTTGTGTCACCAAATGTCCTTCAGTGTGGGTCTATCCACTGGAGCCTGGTTAACCTATCAAGAGTCCCATGCTTAAAACAGATTGTCTCTGTTCCTCCCAGCAACCATCTGGTTGCTATAATTTCCTTAGGCTGGGTTGGAATTTCTTACCCACTTTCCCCATGTCTATGCTGGAATTTTTTTTTTTTTTTTTTCTGGTTTGAGGTTGCATGGGACTTGTGCATGCTGTCATCATTGTTGTGAGTTCATACGACTAACTGACCAGCTGTCTGGAAAATTATTTCCTTGTGGTCATCCACCACCTCTGGCTCTTATAATATTTCCACCCTCTCTTCCACAATGATCTCTGAGCCTTATAAGGCAGAGATTTGATACAGGTGTCCTATTCAGGGGTAAGCACTCTGTAGCCTCTTGTTCTCTGCACACTGGCTAGTTGTAGGTGCATGAGGAAACTTCTCTGGTGAGAGGTGAGAGATGCATTAACCTATGAGTCTAAGCTCTTTTAAAAACATTATGAAATTCACAGGTAAATGGATGGAACAGTAAACAATCATGAGTGAGGTAACCCAGACTAAGAAAGAAAAACATCACATGTCCTCTCCCATAGTTGGATGAGAGCTTTGAAATCTTAGATATGTATGTTTCAATTTGAAATTCAGAGGTCAAGAAACTAATAAATGGTCATGGGTGGGTGGGGGAGGAGGCTTCCTGGAGTTTTCTGGGAGGGGAGGTCAAATGCAGTGATATGAGGGGAGCAAGGGGAACATTAGACTAGAAAGGGCTGAATGGGGTGGAAAATGGGAGGACAGGGCAGAGGAGGGAGTATGGGGAGGGATAATAACACTAAAGGCCTTTAGGAAAAGCCATATGGAGACCTACCACTATAGAAGCTTCTTAAAGTATATACATATATATATATATCATAAAGAGATTAAAAAGGAGTTATCCTATAACAGGGGGACATTGCCCTTTCTAGACATCATAGGCTAATGAAAATAAAAGACAGAAAACCCCCATGCCAGTAATGGACTCCCTCTCTAGAATCTGATGATCAGGGGTCCCACAGACCCTCAAACTATACTGGACATTGCTCCTTCTCTTGGTTACTCACCAGAACTAGATGGTAAGACCTTACTGCTGAAGATACTACATATATGAGCTGTAGAACAAACAAGGAGAAATCAAGCTAGTGCTGACTTTAGAGCCTCATCTCTGCTGGCTAGTTTTCATAGTGCTGGAAGGTGCTATGCAAGCTACTAGAAGGAAAAATAATCTTTAACATTACCCAGCTGTGAAACCCGTAAACTATAAAAACAACTGACCTGGCAAGATACGCCCATGGTGCAATGGTGGCATGATTATCATGGAAGTAACCAATCAGTTTCTAATTGGATTTAACGTCTGCTTCCTAGGATGGAGCCCATACCTGACATTGATATTAGGCATATTGATATCAGGCTTAGGAACTTGAGTCTAAACAGGTCACAGGACATAGGGGATAACCTAATACTAGTTTTCTACTAAATAGTTATCATCTTAAACTGACTCAATGATTGTTATATGCACAGGTATTCTTATTGGACACTGTCAGCTCACAGGAGTCTCTCAATATAGGCCACATTCTCAAGAGTCTCAGGGAGTCCAATCCATTCACAAGCAAGCACTGTGCCAAATACCATATTTCCAGTGTGCTTGTACTCATCTTTTATTTTGTGTTCAAAGATAAGGTCTCACTAGGTATCCCTGGCTGTCCAGGAACTGGTTACATAGACCAGGCTGACCTTGAACTCAGAGTGATTCTACTAATGCCTCAGGCTCTCCAGTGATAGGATTACAGGAGTGTGTGTGTGTGTGTGTGTGTGTGTGTGCATGCGCATGTGTGTACGCGCCTACATGAGTCTGCATGTACCACATGTATGCAGGTGCCAGAGAGTATTAGATCCGTTGGAACTGGAGTTACAGGTGGTTGTGAGCCATCTGAGTGGGTGCTGGGAACCAAACCTGAGCCAAGGTGCTGAGCCATCTCCCCAATCCCCTTCTGGAATTCTTAAAGTATGCCAGCTGCTACCTGAACATGGGTCAACAGCAATTTCCTGTTAGCTGTCAGGTAAACTGCCATGTACATGACAGAGGAAGAGATCCATGCTATGGAAAAATCATCTAATTGACTGTAATTAATCTAACCTGTGCACCATAAGCCACTAACTAAATAAGTGACTATTTGTGATTCAGTTTTCAGATCTGTCATTCAAAACTCCTTTTCTATTCCAAAGTTGATCAAACTGCTTAAAAGGTCCTTAACTGGCCTCATGTTTACCAAATATAAAACAGAAGGTATTCTAAATTATTACGATGCCCTTTTCCCCCCTCCCAACACTTGAGTTTGTTGACATAAAAACACAGCTCTCAACTGAACAAGAGTAAGATACAGTTTCTCCTGGAGCCAAATATGATCATGGCCCAGGAACACAGATTCAGTTTATCCCAAATACCACGTTCCAACGTGGTAACAATGTCATGATGTTTTCACAGTAGCAGAACAAGGAAAATAATGAGTCAAGGTATTTTTTAAAAATACATTGGTGAGAATATCAGGCAAGAGGATTACAGCAAAGTGGGAAAATCTCTGCGATAAGCCTCAGATGCTATCTAACAATATTCTTGGTCTTTGGGTTGGTGGAAGCTGGGAGTCTTATTAGTACACCCCATAAGGTCTTATTAGTACATCCCTAATAGTCACAAGGATGAGTGTTAGATCAAACACAGGGGTAGGCAATGAATGGCTATTAGGAGAGCTAAAGACAGTCCAAGATAATTTGGGTTGGACCTGTAACATCCATCTCTCTTCTCCACAATTAGGGAAGTTTTAATTAGTCAATCAGCCTTATAGAAGCTTTTTCCCGAAACCTTCAGTTCACACTTCTTCCTGTTGGCCAAGCACCCATCATATTTTGTATATGGACAGGACAAATATTTTACTAAAAACATTCATTCCTAGGATCTGACATAGGTGAGGCTGAAAGCCGTCCCCAGGAGAGAGAAGTGGTTGGCTATTAAGGAAGAAACCCTAGATCATATAAAACATACTAAGCATCATGATCTGGGTCTAATTTTCTTTTGTTCCCATACCTCTGCATCTGACATAACATTTACATGTGACATATAAGTATTATACCTAAAGTTAAAATAATCAGGAACACAGTATGCCTAAAGAAGTAAAGGCAGGAGATAGGAAGCATGCATCCCAAAGAACAAAACATCCTCTGTATGCGTCCTCACTTTTCATAACCTGACCCAGTACATTCCTGATCCTCCTTCTCCACCTCCACTACAAAGACTATGTACATGCACTTCTGGGCCAAGCTCTCTGTCTTTTAATGAGTTGTGCTCAGCCTCCCTTATCAGATGGCAAGGTACAGTTCTAACAATGCTAAAGTGGACAAATTAAAAGAATTTAGAGAACTTTCATCCCCATAACTAGTAATGAAAAACAACTGACATCTTTCCAACTTCGTTACTGTACATATTTATCTTAAAATTCTTTTAATGTTTGTTCTTTCAAAAAGAAGACAAAATTCATGTAGAATAGCCACAAATAAAACAAGTGTGTTAAAATGTATTGGCTAATTATTGATTTTTCTTTTTTTTTTTTTTTTTTTTTTTTTTTTTTGTCTTTTTGAGACAAGGTCTCCCTGTAGCCCCAGCTAGCCCAAATTCACTATGTAGACCAGGCTGGCCTCAGACTCATAAAGATCCACCTGCCTCTGCCTCCCAAGTGCTGAGATTAAAGGAGTGTGCCAATTACTGATTTCTTAATTTGGATAACTGTACAAACAGCTATCATGCTATTCACGTGGTAGTTTGGATTAAGAATCCTTGGTTTCTGGTCAGCTGAGTCTAAGACACGGCTGTGAATAACAAGAGATAGATCAATCTGTGCTTTATCAAAACACTAGATGCTGATCAGTTGGGGCTAAAGAACCATCTATGACTAATAAAAGATCAGTATCATTGAGATGAAACTTTCTGGTTAAGTATTTCCTCGGGGTTGGTACACAGAAGCTGTGGTCGGGGGAGTGGGCAAGATTGCATCTCTAACTCAGAGCCAAACATAGCAAGGTGCCACTGTGTTAGGAGTTTTGAAAGCATGGAAATTGCTGACAACTTCTGGTATTTTTTCTTCCTCTCTTTTTAATGGGGCTTTTAGCTAATCTAACATTCCCTCCCTCTGAAGAGGTAACCCTAAAATATTTTAGGGATTAGATAAGAGCTCCCAAATACTTTTGACATTTTTGGCCTTTGGAACAGAGTATGTTGCTAAGAAGCCCAAGGACATTTTGACTTTTACCCAAGAAACTGGCTACTTTTTTTTTGGGGGGGGGTCTCTTTACCTTAACTGCCTAGCCAGTTCCTACCTACTGTTCTTATCACACCATCCTCTGAAGAGGTGACCCAAATTGCCGATACGGAATCGGGATACAGACCACTCTGGCTTCTTCCATGTTGAACAGGGACGCAGGGTGAGACAACTGGGGTACCCCTTCAGTGGGTCATTGCATAACTCCTATCTGTTTGGAGAAAAGAAAGTCCTTGACTGGTGAATAGAGGATGTGAAGGAGAAGTAAAGGCAAGAGTAGTTAGTATTACAAGTTCTAGACAGAGAACCAGAAAAAAAAGTAAGAACAGGGCAAATTTCAAATGGTCATATCAGAGTCCATTGGAATTTCTTGATGAGAGCTTCCAAAAGCATCCCTCTATTGGATTCCACCTCATTTTTCTTTTGTCTGCCAAGGCTGGATTTTAGAATGATGGACTCAGGATTTGCTTTCAGACACTTTGATAGCTGTTGGAGTAGCTAGAATCAGTGTCATTTCCTCTCAAAGCTTTCTAGATTGGGGGAGAAAACAAATTTATCCATCATTTTAGAACAATAGTGGGGTTTCTCCCTTAGCTGCAGGTGGGCACTACAGTACTGCAGTCAAAGATTTGAAGTCTTACATCTGAGCAGCACTTTCTGCTTAGAAACAAAATCATCAATGAGAAATAACTGTCTAAATAACATTTTATATGGACTTAAGACTCATGTCTGGAAAGTATAATCCCTTGAAATCTAAAAGAAAAGTACTGATCACTTTAATCTTTGGTTATATTTTCCTTTTGGGTGTTTAAGACCATACATTTAGCCCAAATAAACCAATTTACATTTACTCTTCAGGTCGTTGGAGAATCTGTTCCTCAGGGGTCACATGGGCTTGGGAAAACCCCCTGGCTCCTTTCTTTTACCAGTTCCATCTATGTGAAGATAAGTCAAAGGTCCTGATCGACTGTGGCTGGCTTCACTTGGAAGTATGGAGGAAATGTTTCCTCTGAGTTGACCCTCCTCTTTATAGGCTGGACACTGGTTCAAGTCCATCTGATGGGGTCTCCATGGCCTCCCTCAACAGGATGACAGGTGACTCACCACAGTTACAGGACATTTTGAGGGATGCTTCATAGTCCCCTGGAACTTAGTCAACCTTGGAGGGTAAGGAGCAAAAACTGTCCTTTAAGTCCCTCTGACCAGATTAGTATAGGCCTCAAAGTATGGCTGTTAAACATGCAAGAAGGTTAGTTCCATCAGCCTGATACTTTTAATTACCATGTGTAGATAAATCTTGGGCAAAAACCAAATGTTCTCAGATAAACCTTGACTAGACATATATTTTGTTCCTTAAAGTAGCTGAATAAACTATCACTTAGACATTTTAAGGTTATGAGTATACTATTTTTGTCTCATCCTTTGTATATCATAACAAACCTCCACAGACCTTCACCACCGCTTAGGTTTTCTCATTTTTCTATTTTGGAAAATATCTTCATTCCCATATCCTTTTAACATCGTTTACATTCTCATTTTCTTTTTTAATAATTATAAGACATAATAACATTAACAAATAAATTTTCCGTCTGTTCTGAGAATTATTTTCCTGGGGATACTAAGCAATGCTTATCCCCTTTTAAGGTTCTAGTATCAAACCAATGTATGATTAAAGTTTTCCTGGAGGACCAGTGAATTTACTGAGCTTACTTACATAGATGACTGAAGGGGTTGCTGAGGTGTATGAGTGACCCGAGGGTATGCACACGGGAAAACCTTTACCCAGCATGGATCAAGCCTTCTCTTCCTAGCCTTTCCCAGATTATATACATTAGTCCTCCCCAAATCCAGTAGACTATGTGTGAATAGAGCCAAATTACATATACTTGACTGGGAAGAGTGGCTGGATACTCTGGTGAGGGTCCACGGACCCTGCTTGCCCCTCCTTTAATGAAGGAACACAACCATCAAAAGCCCAATTGTGATGATGTTTAGCAAACAGGAACAGCTGAAGTGATGAAGATGGTAGTTATTTCACCGAGAAGAGACTTCTGTACAGCATCATCCTATTAAAAGAACATGGAATATAAAAGGATTTGGTGCTAGGATCCACAAAGGAAGAACATACTTCTTTTGTTTTTCTGAGTCTGTTACTTCATTTAGTATCACAGTTTCTAGATCCATTTACCTGCAAATTTCATTATTTCATCTCTCTTTACTGCTGAATAGAAGTCCATTGTGGAAATATACCACATTTTTATTAACCACTCGTCAGTTGAGGGGCACTTGGGTTGTTTTCGTCTCTTAGCTACTGTGAAAAAAGCAGCAACAAATATGGTTGTACAGGGTCTCTACAATAGGATGAGTCCTTTAGGTGTATGCCAAGGAGTGGTATAACTCGGTCATATGGTAGGTTCATTTTTATTTTTTTAGGAGTCCTCCACACTGTTTTCCATAGGGGTTACATGAGTTTACAATCCCACGAGCAGTGAATGAGCATTCCCCTATATCCACATCCTCGCCAGCATTTGGTATCATTTGTTCTCTTGATCCTAGCCAGTCTGATTGGGGTAAGGTGAAAACTTAGGGTAGTTTTAATTTGCATTTCCCTAATTACTAACAATGTTTTGAACAGTTTTTAAGATATTTCTTAGTCATCTTTATTTCTTCATTTGAGAACTCTCTGTTTAGATCTTTAGCCCATCTTTTAATTGGGTCATTTGGTTTCTCTCTTCT
>NW_008338533.1:425173-426965 GCF_000622305.1 Nannospalax galili | reverse complement strand
AAACTTCTGTCAGATGTGTCACTGGTGAAGATTTTTCCCCATTCTGTGGGTTTTCTCTTCACTTTTTTGGTTGTTTCTTTTGATGTACAGAAGCTTTTTAGTTTAATGAGGTCCCACATCTTGATTGCTGCCTTAATTCCTGAGCAACTTCTGTCCAATTTAGAAAATCCTTTCCTACACCTATATCTTGTAAGTTACTGTCAATATTTTCTTCTAATAGTTTCAGGGTATTCATTTTCAACTTGAGGTCTTCGATCCATTTGGAGTTGACTTTTGTACAAAATGAAAGATAAGACTCTAATTTCATTCATCTACAGGAGGAGATCCAGTTTTGCCAACACCATTTATTGAAGATGCTGTCTTTCCTGCATTGTGTATTTTTGGCACCTCTGTGAAATACCAGGCAGTTAAAATTGCATGTACTCAGGTTTGGGTCTACAATGATGTTCCATTGATCTATGTGTCTATTTTTGTGCCAGTACCACACTGTTTTTTTGACTATAGCTCTGTAGTATACTTTGAGATCTGGTATAGTAATCCCCACAGTGTTGCTCTTTGGGCTCAGGATAGCTTTGGCTATCCAGGGTCTTTTGTGCTTCTTTATGAATTTATGGATTTTTTTCTAATTCTGTGACGTATGTCATGGGGATTTTGATTTGGATTGCATTGAATCTATATATTGCTTTTGTTAGGATGGTAATTTTCACAACATTAATTCTTCCAATCCATGACCATTGAAGGTCCTTCCATCTCCCAGTGTCTTCCTCAATCTCTTTAATGATTTAAAATTTTATTGTAGAGCTCTTTGGTGTCAGGTTTATTCCAAGATATTTTATTTATTTACTTATTTGCAGCTATTGTGAATTTCTGCCTGTATTTTTTCTCCAATTGCTTGTTATTGGTATATAGAAAGGCTACTGATTTTTGTAGATTGATTTTATAACCTGCCACTTTACTGAAATTGCTGATCAGTTCTAGTTTTCTGGTGGAACTTTTAGGATATCTTAGGTGTAGTATCATATCGTCTGCAAAGAGGAAGAGTTTGACCTCTTCTTTTCCAATTAGTACTCCTTTAATTTTTTTCTCTTGTCTTATTGCTCTAGCAAGAGTTTCAAGCATATGTTGAAAAGGAGTGGAAATAGTGGGCATCCTTGTCTGGTTCCCGATTTTAATGGGAATGCTTCAAGTTTTTCTCCATTTAGAATGATATTGGCTGTGGGTTTGTTGAATATAGCTTTAATTATGTTGAGGTACATGAGATGACAATGTGGTTTTTGTCTTTGAGTCCATTTATATGATTAATGATGTTTATTGACTTGTGTATATTGAACCATCCCTGCATCTCTGAGAGAAAGCCTACTTGATCATGGTGAATGATCTTTTTGATGTGTGTCTGTATGTGATTTGCGATGATTTTGTTGAGAATTTTTACATCTATGTTCATTAAGGATATGGGTCTATAGTTTTCTCTTTTGGTTGTGTCTTTACCTGGTTTGAGTATTAGAGTGATGCTGGCTTCATAGAAGGAATTTGGGAGTTCTGTCTCTATTGCTTTCGTTTTCAATATTTTAAGTAGTATTGGTTGGAAGTCTTCTTTAAATGTCTGGTAGAATTCTGCTATAAATTCATCTGGGCCTGGGCTTTTTTTAGTTGGGAGGCTTTGTATTACTGTTTCAATTTCCTTATATGTTATGGGTCTGTTTAAACTGTTGATCTCTTCTTGGTTTAACTTTGGTGATTCCCATGATTTCAGATATCCATCCATTTCTTTTAGACTTTCAGATTTAGTAGT
>NW_008338533.1:410925-425153 GCF_000622305.1 Nannospalax galili | reverse complement strand
TAACTGGGCTAAGGGTCTGTCTATCTTGTTTAGCTTTTCAAAGAACCAGCTCTTAGATTCACTGATTCTTTGTATTGTTTTCTTTGTTTCTGTTTCATTGATTTCTGCTTTGATTTTTATTTCTTCTCTTCTGCTGGGTTTGGGTTTCATTTCTTCTTGCCTTTCCAGCATCTTGAGTTGCAGTGTTAGGTCACTTATTTGGGCTCTAATTTCTTAGCGTAAACATTTAGAGCTTAAACTTCCCTTTTAGGACTGCTTTTAAAGTGTCCCAGAGGTTTCATTGTGTTGTATTGTCCTTTTCGTTGAATTCCAGGAATTCTTTCATTTCTTTCTTAAATTCTCCTTTGACCCACTCATTGTTTAGGAATGTGTTGTTTAATTGCCATGAGTTCCTTTAGTGACTAGGGCTTCTTCCAGTGTTGATTTTGAGTTTTATTGCATTGTGGTCTGATAGAATGCATGGAATTATTTCATTACTTTTGTATTTATTGAGATTTGTGCCCCAGTATATGGTCAATTTTTGAAAAAGTTCCATGGGGGTTGTTTTTATGAATTTGGGTGCACCAGAGTTTGGTGCATATATGTTCAGAATTGTAATATTGTCTTTGTTAACTGTTCCTTTGATCAGAATGAAGTGACCCTCTTTATCTCTTCTGATTAGTTTTACTTTGAAGTCTATTTTGTCATATATTAGAATTGCAATGCAGCCTCTGCTTGTTTCTTAGTGTCATTTTCTTAAAATATTCTTTTGAATTTGGGTGCACCAGAGTTTGGTGCATATATGTTCAGAATTGTAATATTGTCTTTGTTAACTGTTCCTTTGATCAGAATGAAGTGACCCTCTTTATCTCTTCTGATTAGTTTTACTTTGAAGTCTATTTTGTCATATATTAGAATTGCAATGCAGCCTCTGCTTGTTTCTTAGTGTCATTTTCTTAAAATATTCTTTTCCATCTTTTCACCTTAACATAGTACCTGTCCTTGGAGGTGAGATGGGTTTCTTTCAGACAGAAAAAAAGATGGATTTTGTTTCTTAATCCATTCACTTAGCCTGTGTCTTTTGACTGGGGAGTTCAGTCCATTGACATTTAAAGTTATTATTGGAAGATGTGTATTGATTGCCATCATTTTGATTGCTTTTTGTGTTCTTTGTCTAATTTTGTGATTTCTCAATTATACCTTTATTTTCTTTTGTTGTCCCTGGGGTATAGTTGTTTCTTTCTCTGTTCTTTGTATTGCTTAAGTATTCTTTAACCAGCTGGTTTCATAGACATGTATTCTTTCAGGCTATTCATGACATGGAAGAGTTTTCTTTCCCCATCAATTGTAATAGACATTTTTGCTAGGTAGAGTATTCTGGGCTGACACCTATGGTCATTCAGAACTGGAAATACCTTGGTCCATGCTCTTCTGGCCTTCACAGTTTGCATTGATAAGCCAGCTGTAATTCTGATGGGCTTTCCTTTATATGTGACTTGTTTTTCTTTTGCTGCTTTCGGTATTCTCTCTTTGTTCTGTACATTTAGTGTTTTTACTATGATATGCGGGGAGTTTCTTTTCTGGTCCTGTCTATTTGGTGTTCTATGTGCTTCTTGTATTTTGGGGAGCATGTCTTTCCTTAATTTTGAGAAAGTCTCTTCTACAATCCTGTTTAAGATCTGGTCAATACCGTTAACTTGAAATTCTTCTCCTTCTTCTATGCCTATGATATGAAGATTTGGTCTTTTCATGGTGTCCCTCATCTCTTGCATATTCCATTTTGTGTTTTTAATTTTTTTCATATTTGCACAATTGGTCCAATTCTTCTACTTTATTCTCCAGAGTTGATATTCTGTTTTCCATTTCATTCATTCAAGAGGTGAGGCTTTCTCCTGTTGTTTCAAGTTGACTTATGGAATTTTGCACTTCCTTCTTCATTTCTGCCTGAGTTTTCTTCAATGTTTCTATCTCTTTTGTGAATTCATTCAGAAATTTATCCCTATCTTCTTTTGGTTATTTGATTTATTTATGTGTTCTTTAAATTCATTCAATTCCTTTATCATGTTTATGATTGTTCTTTTAAATTCTGTACCCTGGGTTATCTCTAGGGGGTCCTCCTTATAGAACTCTTCTACAGTATTGGTGGAGTTTGGTGGAGACATAGTGTTTTGGCTTTCCATTTTATTATTCTTTTGTTGTGATTTTGGCATGTGAATTTCTTTTGTTGTTTGTGATTTTGATATGAAAATTAAGTTGAAGTTTGCTTCTGTTTGTATTATTGGTGTGCCTTGGTCCTTTTCTTATTGGTTATGTAAAGCTGGTTGGTCCAGGTTTCAGGTTCTCTCAGGTTTTATTTTGGAGGGAACTGATGGCTTTAGATCAGCTACTCAGGAGTTTCCACAGAAGTCCAAGTCAGGTTCCAGTTAGGTACATTCAGGCTTCCTTTTAAGGTTTGGACCCCTGCTAGTGGGAACTCAGGGCAAAATTTATGACATTCCCTAAGGGGGGCCCAATTTTGAGACTCTCAGGTGGTCTGCTGAGTTCTCAGCCTCTATGCAAGAGGGAGGCTGGAACAGGCACTCTGGCGGTCTGCTGAGATCTCAGCTTTATCCTACCAAAGGGCAGAGGTCTGCCCAGGGGCCTTGGGAGGAGCCTCACGTAGACCCAGTTGGGGGTTGGGTATGGCATGATTTGGGGAAGCTCACCACTGTGTGGGGGCAGGATTAAAGGGGTCATGGAGAGCATCTGAAATCTGACATGGTGTGGTAGGTCAGAGTCCTTAAAGAAAGACCTGGAAAGACCACCGGTGAAGGTGCAGCCTTGGCTGCAGTGGAGACCACGAGGTACTAGAGATATCAGCATCAAGGGGCATCCACCAAGGACAGCGACAAGAATGGAGTGGAGCTAGACTGAGCCTACCAGACAAGTTATGTGTTCTGCAGATAGGAGAACTGGGGAATTGGGATGCCCAAGTCCTTTGGAGCCCAGATGATGATAAGTGAGCTCCAGATGCTGGACACTGAGATACAGGATTTCATTTAAACTACTGAACTTCAGGTTTTCCTTTAATATGATTGTTTCTATGTCCTGGTTCCTCCCTTTTAGAATAAAAGAAGTTATGACTTGTTTTTTTATTTCACAAGAGCCCACAGATAAGAGACTAAATGAAAGACATTGAACTTTTAAAGTGTTGTAATTTTTAAAGACTGTGGGACTTTTAAAGTTGTACTCTATTTTATAATATGATATTAACATAAGATCTTGGGGACAGACAAGAAAGAAACGGTTATAGTTTAATAGTGATATGTTTGTGTGTCAAGGAGACAAGGAGAAAAGTGTTCTGGTTAGTTTTTATTTTTACCTTGGACAATCTAGAGTCACCTAGGAAGAGGGAACCTCAGTTGAAGAACTTTCTCAATCATACCGGCCTGTGCCCGTGTCTATGAGGAATTGTATTAAATGATGATTGATGTGGGAGGGCCAAGACCAGGGTGGAGAGCACTAACCCTAGGCAGCTGGGCCTGGGCTATATAAGAAAGCTAGCAGGAAACAAGTCAGCAGGCAAGTCAGTAAACAGCACTGCCTTCTGTTTTCTGCTTTGGCTCTTGCTTGAGTTTCTACCCTGAATTCCCTCAATAACAGATTGTGTAAGCCAAATAAACCATTTTCTCCCATAAGCATCTTTTAGTAAGAGTATTTTATCAAAGCAAAAGTAACTAATGCAATCCTATTCCCTGCTTTAACGAGAATGAGACCTACTCATTCCTCCAGAGAGTACTGATTCCCAGGCACTGAAGAAACACCACAGAATGACACCTGGGCAAATGCCTTCCAAAAGATAGTTAACCATCATTGTAATCATCATAAAGAAAATATTCCATCCAAATTCCTAGAACTGCTACAAGTCAAAAGATGAGTGAATAAACAAATAAATGTTCATAATGTTTCATAGTCGTGTACAAACGAAAAGTATTTTCTGCATCATACAACAAAATTGAATCTCATCTAGAAACATTTCATTTAAAAATCATTTTATAGGGCTGGGCATGGTGGCGCACACCTTTAATCCCAGCACTCAGGAGGCAAAGGCAGGTGGATCTCTGTGAGTTCAAGGCTAGCCTGGTCTACGTAGTGAGTTCCAAGACATCCAAGATAGCTGGGGCTACAGGGAGACACTGTCTCAAAAAGACCGAAAAAAAAAATCATTTTATTGTTTGCTACACTTTGACAGTATATAGGACACCAGAGTATGCACTACAAAAAACTACCCATAGAGCTCACTGGGGGAATTCATGAAAGTATAGGCTTTTTATCTTTGTGGGAGAAAGCGGGGAGAGACAGGGTCTCAGGTAGTCCAGGCTGGCCTTGAGAACTCACTGTGTAGGGAAAGAAATCAAAAGGCTCTATGGTTGTGTAGGTAAGGATGAACTTGGACTTATGTTCTTCCTGCTTTACCCCCAAGTGCTGGAATTATAGGCGTGCACCAGCATGTGCTACTTTGATTTGGGGGGGGGTGTTGTTTGTTTGTTTGTTTGTTTGTTGAGATAAGGTCTCTGTGCACCCCAAGCTGGCCTGGAATTCACTGCATAGCTCAGGCAGGCCTTGAACCCATGGTGATTACCTAGTGCCAGTCTCCCTAATGCTGGGATTATATAGGAGCTACCACAACCACCTGATAATTATTCTTTAAAAAAAGTTTTTTTGTGATTCTGCTTAATATGAGAAGTCAAAAAGCAGAAAAAAATTACTAAATGAAATTATGAACTAAAAGAAATCAAAAGTCACTAGGGGTTGAAGGTCTCTGGAAAGGCTGTGCCACCTGGGGACCCCAAGAAGGTCTCGAGGGTGAGGAAAGTAGTGGACACATCTTGTGGTATGGGCAGAGAAGAAGCAAGGTCCTGGAGATAGAGTGGGAGGCTGTTGGGAAGATGAGGCTGAGGTGGCCAGGAGCCTAAGGGAAGTGGGGAGTGGCAGCCTTCAAGGCTGTAGCTTGCCTTTGGAGCTCCCAGCACCTAAAGGGGTTAGAAACAATGGTATCCTTTGAAATTAAAAACAAAACAAAAACAAAACAAAACAAAACAAAAAACAAAAAAAAAGAAAAACTCCATATGTGGGTGATTCAATTTATCAACATATTCTATTAACCCCTTGCTACCTCATTTGGGTACAGATGAATTTAACTGACATAATTAAAACATTTCATGAAATTTAAATGAACTAGTCTATGTCAAAAAGGGACAAAAGAAGCACCTAGGGTCTTGATGTGATGAGGAGGGAATCCCCCCATGTGGGTAGTACCATTCCATGGGCTGGGGTCCCTGACAGATTAAAAAGGGGGAAGGAGAAAGCGGGCTGAGCACCAGCAATCCTCTTTCTCTCCTGTGAACGCAGTATGTTCAGCCACTACAAGCTCCTGCTGTCATTCCTTCTCTGCCATGACGGATGATTCTATCCCTGGAACCACGAATAAACCAAAATAAACTGTTCCTCCTAAAGCTGCTTCTTGTCAGGTATTTGGTCATAGCAACAAGAAAAGTATCTAATAAGCACATCCTTGCCTTAAACTTGTGATCTTATTGCCTTGGCCTCCTGAGTGCTGAGATTTTAGGTATGTGCTCCTGGACCTGCAGAATGTGCCGTTGCTTTATTCGCTACTCAGGTGCTTGAAAATACTGTCTGAATGGGATTCTAGGTGCTCTCTGCCTATCTAAGGGCATAGCTTAGCTCCCTTTGACAGAGGACTGACATACTCTGACAGGCGCATTCCAGGCCCCTTTTCACCTCATACAGATTTTACTAGTTGCACTTTCTTTTGACCCAACCTCAGCTGACCTGACTGACCCTGGTTCCATCAGATGGCCAGAAAATAGTCGTTGAAATTATAAGTCTCTTCCTGCCTCAGAGCTGTAGTCATACTCCAAGCAGTTTGACAAGATGCGCCCTAGTAACCGCTCTAGACTGCATCAAAAGATTTATTTTACCTTTTGTGAACTGGCCATGGAAATTTCACAATTTCTATCTTCAACTGTTTTTAAACACATGAAAACTGCATATATGCATGTGCACATATATATGGCACTAAGACTGGTACACATTATGTACATTCAATGTTTAAATCATTTAAAGCAATCCTATGAGGTAGCTGAACTGGGTGGGTCACAGACTCAAAGCTCAGCTCTTGCAAACCACATTGTACTGCCTCTCTTTAACCACCTTAACTCACACCATAACAGCTATGACATGAAATGGTCACTTCCAGACCCTTCAAATTAAAGTAAATTCAACATTCACTGGCCCAGAAGAGGTTTCTGACATTTTTGGAAATCATAAGAATGTTATGAAAAGCTGCTAACTTCTCAGCTTAGAGATTCACTCATTATCAAGTACTTGTTGAGCATATGCTACAATGCCTGGCACTGTAAACAAGACAAACAAAACTTCTGTCTTCCCACACCGGCAAACAGCAAGGTAGTGAGACAACACACAGATAAGGATCGGGGAAGCCGGTCGAGCAGCAGTCCATTCTCAGGAGTATGAGAGCAATTCAGTCAGTCAGGAGATAGGGCATGCTCTACGTTCTGTCAACAGCCATAATGGAGCTGCCTCTGGTTAACCAAGGACTGGATAGGGGAGTGGGGGAAATGGGCAGCCTTCAGGCAGGAAAGGGAAATGGTCCTCTGGTTTAAAAAAAAAAAAAAATCATTGTAACCACGGTGAGCAAAGAGATTGGATGAATAGGGACAAACTACAATCAAGGAAGCTGGACAGGTGCTGGATTTACCCAGGGGACTGGTGGAATCCGTGCGATAGCAGTAGGGAGATAGTTATGTGGGAATGGATGGAGATTTAGAGGAAGAGGCGGTGTGGAAGATGTAGTTAGGGGAAGGCAGATGGGTGGTGGCAACCACAGAGCATCCAAGAGCAGTAGCTGCCAGGGGTAGGGTTACATTTAGAGTCGCTCACAGTATTGCATTAACAGCGGTTGGGCGCTGGGCTCTGGTTTACAGGAAGAGTCCAGGTGATGGTGGGGGCTTTTTAGACATCCGCAACACAAGGTACTTGAAAGCAGGCACCGGGAAGAGCTCGCCAAGGTGGCGCGGAGCAGCGTCCTGGGAACGGAAGGCTGGAGCTGGGCATGCGGTTCACAACGGAGCGCTAGTCTCCAGGGTCACCAGAGCTGATGGAAGCCACACACCAGGTCCATCATGGGCTAGAAGCACCGTATACCACCGAAAGCCTCTCCCACCACCGGCTCAAGCACAAGCCCATTTACTAGGAGGCGGCAGGCTCTGCGCAGGAGGCTCCCCGACCCAGGAGGGGTAGTCCCTTTGGGCTGGGCTCCAGGCAGGGAGACCGCGCCGGCCAAATCTCCTGGGAGACCAGACTTCCCACACCACTCACCGCGCCGGAGGACGGCCCTCCTTCAAGCCAGCCTCCAAGTGGTCTTCATCGTCCTTCCCGGCTCCCAGCACCCGCGCCTGCGAACGCTCACGGGTTTCCTTGCTGCGCCCGCCCTTGGTTTTTCAGTCAACTCCTTCCCAAACCCCGAGGTTGAACCAATGCGTAAACGTCTTCATCCGTTGCGTCGGGCCGATCAGCCAATCGGAAATAACAATGCTGCACTGTGCGGAGCACCATAGCAACGGGTGACGCTTGCCCCGCTGCCCAAGCAACCAGAGACTCCATGGGGTGAGGCTTTCACTGCACAGAGCCCTGACCAGCGAGCAGCCAGCGACATATCTTGCGCTGGTTTTCGTATGCTTGGAGCTTAGTCTGCGGCATCAGAAATAACAGGTTTATCTCGGGTGCTTCAAGATTGCTATGGACTACAAATCAGTTCTCAAAGGTTGAGGAAAAGGACTATTACTTTTAGACTTTATAAAACCACTTTGAGCCCAATGCATGTGTCAGGTTGACAAAACGCATTCCCTGGGCCGCAAGACCTCTCGGTCAAACTTGTCACAGGTACATTTGGTGGCGCTGCAAAGTCACTTCACCTTTTAGTGCAAGTCTGCAAATTTTTTTAATGAAAACGAGTTGCATTAAAATTGCCTTTTAAAAGATAGAACCTTGAGCCTTTAAAAATGAGTGTCAAACTTTACTGAGTGGTCAGTTTGGGCTGAGCCCTAGTCCCAATTATTTCATTTTGCCTGCTCTTCACATTGGTCATTATTTTTCATTCTAAAGTTGTAAACAAGAAATGGCCTAAACAGCCCAAGACTGTCTCTGGAAATAATAAAGGCAAGGCAAAGCCTAGGATGCATCCTTGACCACTTCCTCAGGCACAGGGCTCTAAGCACTTGGAATAGCAACTGTGTAACTGAAAAAACTTTCCCCTGAAGAAAAAAGCCAGTAGTGGTGGCAACATGTCTTTAATTCCAGCACTCAGGAAATGGGAGGCCAGGAGTTTGAAGCCAGCCTGGGCTACATCAGAATTTGTATCAAAAACCAACAAAAACCTTAAAAGTAGAGTTCTATATTGGGAATGTAAGAAATGGAGATGAAAGGCAAGCTCAGGTGACTACATTCAGAATGAAACCCTTAGGATTGATGCTCCCAACCAAAACCCAAAATGGTGATGGAGCATGGAGTAGGAAAGTGTTCTATGCAGACTTCTGATTACGGAGCAGGGAGTAAACATGACTTCATTCAAGTTCTGCTGATCTTCAGCAGAATATCAAATGTGCCCGACTTTTCTACTTTTCAGTAAAAGAAATGTAAAATCAATACTTGGACCTTCCCTGAATATTCCTGAACATTCACTGCATGGAAGATGTAAACTACATTAAAGTCACTGGCTCTTGAAGATATGACCATCTCCAAATGGTGAGGGCCCCGACTGCTCTGCTGTGTAATAAAGATACATAAGCCACCATCGGAATCACAGCTGCACAGTGTTTGCAGCTATGTCATAGGTAGGATTCACATCTATGGGGTTTTGTGCCCCCCCCCTTTTTTTGTTTTCTATTACCCTTTTAGTGTCCTGAAATAAATGTGTCAACTACATGAAGAAAACCAGTATCATGCCCTAGTTATAGCATAAAATAAGCTAATAAAGATAAATTAAATCTGCACTGAGATACTCAGAATCAACTTAAAACAAAAATCACATCATATAATTTCTGAAAATATTGGGTATGTCCAACCTACAGTCCACAGGCCACATGTACTCCAGGATAGCTGTCAATGTAGACCACCAAAAAAACATAAGTGAGGGGTTTGTTTTGGGTTTTTTTTGTAATCTCATAGTATGGTTCAAGTGTGTACTTTGTAGATGACTACATATTGTTCCAATATCAAATGGTTGGACCCACTTGCAAGATCAATGGCCCTGTGCAAGAAAAGGTGTGGGCCTAACAAGTATGCATGCACTCACGCACACATGCACTAGCACGGTGCAGGAGCAAGAACCTAGCTTGAAGACTGACAGCATGAGGCTCAATATAACCCGAAGTGCAGAACTCTCAGTGAGCCTTGAAAGAAAAGCAGCAACAGGGGGGAAGGCTTTGCAAACCTGTCATGTCTCCATTACAAGCAATGGGACAGAGGTAAAGGCCCATCACTGGGGGGACGCATACTCAGATTAGACAGGCAGTAAGTAATACCACAGCAAACAGCACAAGTAAGGAATCCCTACTGCTGGTAAATAGTAAAGGCAACAGTCTTGAAGTTCTGTACATGAAAATTATAAATTAACAAAAGTACATTTTCTTAAAATGTAAATCAAACTTCCTAAGAAATTTCCAAAGCCATAAACACTTTTCTCCATCACCCACAACCTAGTAAATTTTTCATGAGACATAAGAAGTTTTTGTGTGTGGAAAACAGGAGCAAGTGCTATATACCATAAGAAAACAATCTAAGACATGTCATTTTCTATTAAAAAAATTCAAACTAAAATTAGATAAAAGAAAAACAAACCTTGAGCTTGAGAGGTCAATGGAACTCCTCACATGGCAAAATTTTTCTAGCATTAAAATAGAATGCAAAATTGGACCACTCTTTAAAATATTTTATTATTTTTATTTTATGAGTGTACTGCCTGCATGTAGGTGGGTGCACCTGTGTCATGCAGTGTCCACAGAGGTCAGAAGAGGGGATCAGATTCTCTAGAAATGGAGTTACTGATGGTTGCCAGCTGCCATATGGATACTAGGAACCAAACCTGGGTCCTCTGTAAGAGCAGCCAGTGCTCTTAACCCCTGAGCCATCTCTCCAGTCCCTGGACCAGCTGTTTAAACAGTACTTTACCTTCAATATTTCTTAACTATTAAATGTCACTGTGAAACAGCGTTTTACTTTCTTCCTCTTTTGTTTCTCCCTTTTGTCCCTCTTCTACCTGGGCACCGAGGACGGGGAAGCGGAAAGCAGAACTCACTCCTTCCCAGCCCAGCTGAATCTGAGGACGAAATGCAGCTCTCCAGGGACACAGGAGTAAAAACCAGAGTGAGCAGCTTGTTATGTGGACTTTTATTGCTTTCAACTTTCAATAACATCTACAAAAAAAAAAATAGTGATCTCTAACAATTATGAAACAAATTTGAAAGGCAGCATTGTTCACATTATTAACTCAGGTAGAGATGTACTTCATATAAACAAAAAATATCAGGTCTACAACTGTTTAATTTACTTTGGATTTTATTACAAAAGAAAATATCATTGCAATTATAAAAGCCATAAAAATTGTAACTGTATGTGAAATTACACCAAGGTATCAAATATTATATAAATGGACAATAAAATTCAATTTTTATTTAAACTTAACATAGTAAACATGGAAGACACCCTCTTCCTGCAAAGATAAAGACTGTGAACAAATAAAGCAACAAGAAAAGATGCAGCACAAAAACAATCAATGTGCAAAACATGTGATTAAAAACCTTAAAACTGGGGCTTACCTCTAAGCATATCTTAAAATTTTAAATAATCTTTAGATGGTTCAGCTTTTTATAACTGACAATTTACTTTCTGGTAAGTTAAAAAGGACCTTACATTAAAACTATCAAAATCCTGCAATCTTAAAACTTGAATGCAGTTATGTCTTTAATTTACTTTCTAAAAATAAATAACTGCTGGAATGAGGACATTTCACATATTTGCACTACATATGATAACAGGGATGGAATCTACATAAATAAATCTCAAACATTTAAGTTATTTAAGATAAACACTTTTGAATTCAATGGTACGCTGATGGCTTACATATCCCAATCTGAGCACTTTAACAGGATTCATATGCTGAGCTGTTAAGCACATTTATATCACTGATGGGCACTGATGAAACCTACTAACCAGGAAGCTCTGGTGCTATTCCTCACTTTCAGGGATGGTTTTTCTTTCTGAAGAATTTTGAACCTGTCTTTGTGAAAGGAAAATGAGAACGCCATACTCACACTGAAACTTTGAGTATGTGGAAAAGTTTTTGGATGGAGAAGAGTTAGTGATTCTCAGCAGTAAACAGATCTCCTTTATAAATGCATGCATTAGCACATATAATGTTTCATCCTACATGTTTTACAGAAAGCTTGGCAAATTATGAACATTGGTATGCCACAAGGTTAAAAAAAACTTAAAAGAGATTTAAGGTTGATTTCACACATAACACATACAACACAGTGTCTTAAAAGACTGGGTACTTCACTTCTGCATATTTAATATTACTAAAAATATATAGAATCACCCTTTTAGCATCAGGAAGCTAATTCACTGTTTTTCCCAAAAGCTCCTATTTTAGATTGAAACAGCAATCAAAACAAAGTACATTTCAGATGGTTAACATCAGGATTTTTTATAGTCTTTGTAAACACACATCTAGAAATAAATAAACTAGGGTGAAGGAAAGAATATCCTGAGGTGGCTTTATGGCCAGGGTATTCAGTAGCACTAAGCTCTAATCTGAAAATCAAGGCATCTAAGAAAGTGCAGGGCTGCTCATCTGATTTTGCCAATGGATATGTACAAGTTTAATTGTTTCGCACCTTGAGGTAAATCAGTTCATAACAACTACTACTCCTCATAAACACCTACTTAAGGCAGCATTTAAAAGTCAACACATATAGTAAATTATATCTTGCTGTCTTGTAATAAATGTTATTCATGATTGCTATTTTCAAAAATAGTAGAAGAAATATAGCCACTTGAAAGAAGCAGTTAACCTCTGCTCTTCAGTGGTGTAGTCGTATCAGATAATTTTCTAAGTCAAGTAGTCAAAAGCAGAAGCTATTAAAAATAAAAAACACAGTGAAACTTTCTGAATGCAAAGTGTTTTTAAGTTATATTTTTTCTGGCACTGGGTAATACATATACACAATTAAATAAAATCATAAAAAGATTATGAGACCAGGTAGTTTTCAGTTTAAATTTTAAAATCACTTCCTATAAAATAAGCTAACCCTTTGATGTCCAGACACAAGGAAATGATATGAGGAAATCCTCCTGTTTCGGTACATCAGGGGTGTTTTAAAAATAGCAGCAAATACTGGGGACTTTGGAAATGACTACGCTGCTGAGAGGAACCACTTCAATGGAAGTCACGACTGCTGACAAGCACCATGGCAATCCTCCTATCAGATGCCAAGAGAGTTCATTAGAATCCCTCAGACAGTACCAGATGATGCCAGCTACATTTCTAAGGAAAAGCAGCTACATTTCTAACCTCATGAGGCAGAAATTGACTCTATTATTTTAACTAGACTTCAACTATATGATCTCTGATGAGGGAATTATACTAATTATTATGTAGGTTAAATGGATTAAAAACACTCCAAAATTGCTAAAATATCCAATTTGGGCATTTTTATTCATTTGATCTATGAGATCAATTCCCTCATATTTCTGTACTTTAATCTGAAATGAACGTTCACCCCAATATTCACCTCCCCATCACGTTCAGTGTTTGAGGCTTCTCAATATTCAAATGGGTTCTTTAAACTGTCCTCTTGCCCTATTAGTTTCACAGCCCCATTCATTCAGCCCTACAGGCTTATATGGAACAGCACTGATTTATTCTGTGGGGAGCTAAGAGTATATAAAAGATGATCAAAACAATCTGCTACAAGTTAAAAAGGCAGCTCAGAAATAATGAAAAGCCAAATGCTATCACAGAATAGGAACAATATCATCTACGCTGCACATAAAATGCCTAACTTCATTTTAAAATGTAAATATGGCAGTGCTTTATATCAAAGGTGTAAAGTCTATCACCTGCTTTCATATAATAAACAAATGCAAGTGAGCATCAATTATCTACAACATTAACAATTAACATTTGTTAACACCTCAAATGTCTACATAATATTTAAGCATCATGTCAATTAAAATAAATAAAATAGTTAAGAATGAAATTGTGGGTAATAACCTATTAAATCTATTAGAAATAACAACAGAAATGAAAGGTAATTTTTATAAAGTAACACTGATCACAAGCCCATTTGAAAGAATTCTGACTTCTGATTAATCACTATTTACTATAGAAAAATAGTCAAGAACTTGAACCTGATACAAACTAAACTACTTTAAGTACAAGAGAACAAGGGCAAAGAATAGAGTAGAATTTCAGGTTTTGAGAAAACTGTGAGTGCTCAGAAAATAATGTTTACAAAAGTAAAAAAAAAAAATGTAACTACTGCAAACTAGAACTTTATAGCTTTTACAACTCAAAACATTATGACTGGTATGGGTGCTAAATTATCAGTTACATTTAATTTTTTACTTGCTCATCAGAATGGAAGCCCACATAAGGATGTTTTAAAAATAATTCCTAAAACATAAAGGTTGACTAAAAGCTATAGTTCCTACCTAGGAAGATTTCATTGCTTTATCACTTGTGAAGCATGAAGGGCATTTATGAGGAAGCCCACAGAGAAGCCAGGACGTGTGATTTTCCCCACAACATTGGCAGATGCCTTATTCTACCTATAAAACGCTACTAAAAAACAAAGTTTTAGAAACTCAAGTGAAAATTACAAATATATAGACAAGGTTTGCATCACTTGATACGATTGCCACTGACAGAGATTTAAGAAAAGCAAAGTGAATGCCATTCTTCACATCTTTCTACTGTAAAACAGAAAGATGTTCCCCACCCACAACAGAATTATCTGAAGAGAAAAAAACCATGTACCTCACTTCTAAGAGACCACTTCATTCTTCATGGTGCTCATAACCAACTACAGACACTACTTCAAAAAACCCAGGTGTCATGCATAAATAGCATGACATACAGTACTGTTACATATAATGACACAACA
>NW_008338533.1:370467-410832 GCF_000622305.1 Nannospalax galili | reverse complement strand
TATATATATATATATATATATATACATACAGATATAGGCATGTATCTCTAAAGAGTTCTTCTTGATTTGATTCTACAGTGAAGTTTCAGCATCCAGGTACTTTTTTGATGACTCATCTTCGAAATTTATTGTCACACTCAAAGGCTTTTCAGAGCTGTTTAAAACAATAATGAAGGGGAAAAATCATTTTTGAAAGAATCAATATTAAATTCTCAACATTAGATTCTCAACATGGTCAACAAGGAATATCTACAATAAACCTTTGAGTTGTTTGCTAACACAACTTGCTCTAATAACCTGGTTTTGTTTCTTTCACAATTTCAAACATGAATATAATATATTTTGGTCATATTCATCCCCCATTACCCTCTTTCATCTCCCTCTTACTTCCTATGAACACCTTCTTCTCAACAAGTCACTTTTTAGTATGAATAAAGTCAGGATGTGGTCTTATCACTAGTATCTTATCATCATGTGATTTTGAATTGAGGCCCAAGCCATATGACAGGTGAAGTATAAAAGATCGATGTAAGGCCTATATTAACAACCTAGGTCAAGGGTGATGACAGGATGTTAGAAGAACTAAGAGTTAAGTCTGATCATTCTGTACAGAACAAGCAACACTGCAAAGAATTTTAAAACCTTAAAACCTATAGGCTAAAGACGGAAACCAAAAAAGGCAATAGTCAAGCTTAGAAAATTAGAACTCAAGAAATCCCACCCCCCAAAAGATAGATTAAGTAGGAAAATAAAAGAGCTTACAAAACACTAGTCATATCACAATGAAGAGCTCAGAAAAACAGTAGATAAGCAGAACTAGGAACATGAGGGCCTGCCTGGACTGGTCTTGATCTAGTGCCTGAACAGCATCTACTAACACCCAGCACAAGCACCGGACGAGCTGTTAGGAAGATACACTAGTTGAACATGAGTGACTGGGCTGTCACCTTGTGTCTTCAGACCCATGAACTAAAGTTCTAATAATTATCATGGCAAGAAATGTAAGGGAGGGTTAGGGAAGCTTCAATATGTGGTTCACTATAAAACTGTATTATATACACACATATGTAAATAAATATCTTAAGGATAAATGTATACATTACCTGAAGAAATGATATGCTAAAAATAACAACAAAAGGAAAACAACTATTGTTCTTTATTCTTGGATCAAAAGAAAGTATAATTACTTTTTTTTTTTCTTTTTTTGAAAACAGGTTGTCTTATATGTAACTCACTATGTAGATTATGCTGGCTTCAAACTTGTGACAATTCTGTCTTTACCTTCTGAGGTTTACAGGAGTATGCCCACCATGCCTAGCTGTACTGATTTAATCCTTAGTGATTATCTTTACAATTTTTTTAAGCTTGTAAATAATTATTCTGCACTATTATACAGAATATCTTTACCATAAAATTGCTTTTTTTGAAATATACAACTATAAATTTAAAATTTATAAACATAATCATAGAGGGGAACTTAATCATGATCGATCAGGTCACAGGTAAATAGGATGGATGGAAAGAAGGAGGAAGTGAAAAAGAAAAGGTTTTGTCCAGTAAGGAGAATAGTAAGCAAATTAAGTGAAATGCTGTGGTTTACTACATAACTACCCTAAGTAAGAGAAAAGTGGCAAAAGTCACAAATGTACAAAGAGTCATTAACTACCTCGTGTTAGGTCTGGTTACTTTGGCATTCTCAGTACTCATGGAAAGTGCCTTCCACTGTGCAGTTTTGGCCATTTCATCTGATATATTAACAACTGAAGGGTCAATACTGAAGAACAAATACACTTTGTGGTTAGTGTTCAGTACTTGCAAAAGCATTAATATTGTCATTTTTATTAGCATTAAAAAATTACTTTTCATCAATTTAAAATTGCAAAAATACTTGTCATGCACTTAAACCAAGGTCAAAACTATAAGCCTGGAGTTCCTGGAAGTTTGTGAGAAAGTCCTCATGAAGAATTCGATCTTCCTTCAATCAAAACTAAGAGCAAGATTGATTATGTTAGCAAGATTTATTTACATATCTTCATTTCAGAATTCAATTCGGAGTCTCAGAAGTACTTGAGTAATACCCCAGCAGCGATACCATTTGATGAAATAGGCTACATTATTGAATAATATCAAACTGATTAATGTGTTTGCAGTCTAAAAATATAACTAAACATCCACAGTATGTAAGAAAAAGAAATCACAATTTTAAAGTCTTTCCTCTTTAGCAATTTTTTGAAGCTAGAATAACTGAAAAATGAAGTTCTGAAAATATTTTGATAACAAAAACTCAATTTTACAAATATTAACTATGTTCCGTGTCAAAGTGTTATTTTTTTTTAACATTTTATTATCGTTATTTTATGTGTATGCATGTATTGCCTGCATGTAGTGAGTGCACCCATGTCATGCAACGCCCACAGATGACAGAAGAGACTGTCGTATCCCCTGGAACTGGAGTTATGGACAGTTGTTAGCTGCCATGTGGGTGCTGGGATTCGAACCTGGGTCTTCTGCAAGAACAGTCAGTATTCTTAACCACTTAGCTATCTCTCCATCCCCCAGTGTTATTTTAACAAATGCATCAAAATAAAAAAGGATAGTACACTGTCCATTTATTATAAAAGACAAATGTAACCACTCTACATTTCTTTTTTTTTTACATTTTGTTATTTTTATTTTATGTGTATGCGTGTATTGCCTGCATGTAGGTAAGTGTACCCATGTTGTGCAATGCCCACAGAAGACAGACAAGGCTGTCAGATCCCCTGGAATTGGAGTTACGGACAGTTGTTACCTGCCATGTGAGTGCTGGGATTCGAATCCGGGTCTTCTTCCAAGAAAAGTCAGTATTCTTAACCGCTGAGCTATGTCTCTAGCCCCAAAGTGTTATTTTAACAAATGCATCAAAATAAAAAAGGATAGTACACTGTCCATTTATTATAAAAGACAAATGTAACCACTCTACATTTCTTTTTTTTATATTTTATTTATTATTTTTATTTTACGTGTGTGCACGCACTGTAGAAGACAGAAGAAGCTGTTGGATTCCCCAGAACTGGAGTTACGGACAGGTGTTAGCTGCCATGTGGGTGCTGGGATTCAAACCCAGATCTTCTGCAAGAACAACCAGTGTTCTTAACCGCTGAGCCATCTCTCCAGCCCCCGTAACCATTCTACATTTCTATGAAACATTGCAAAATGACTCCAAGACCCCAAATCCAATAATGAGCCAAAGTTCAATGTACTTACAAGTAATATAAAACGTTCACAAACTTAATTGCAGTATCTCTATAAGACGGGGTCTCCCTGTAGCTCCAGCTGTCCTGGAACTCACTACATAGACCAGGCTGGCCTTGAACTCACAGAGATCCACCTGCCTCTGCTGGGATTAAAGGCGTGTGCCACCACACCCGGCTCTATAAGCTCTTTTTATTCACCAAAAGAAAAACAATTCATGCAAACAAATATGTTAAACTGAATCACATGAATAGGTATACTGCAGGCATGTAACCTCAGCTACTCACAGGCCACAGGCTGAAACAGTAGATCACAAATTAAAGGCTAGCCTGGCCAGTTCAGTAAGACCTTGTCTCAAAACAGTAAAATGTGAACTGGGGAAGTAACAACATGGTAGATCCCTTGCTTAACATGCACAGTAAGCAAAGGACTCTTAAGTTTAATAATCAGTACTGCAAAAAGAAGAAAAACTTTGATCACATTAAATTATCAATGTAGGGACTGGAGAGATAGCTCAATGGTTAAGAGCACTGGCTGCTCTTAAACAACAAAAGAGATAAAACATGGCAAGCAGGTTATCCATTTTAAGAAAAGCAGCGTCAATCATGATTTATGTCATCACTTAAAAAAGATAAAAGGAGACATCAGACAGCATTCATTCAACTTGCATTTGTGGTGGTCTAATATAATCTCACGGAGGAAATCAGAAAACAGGACAGAAAGTGGCAAATAATCTCAACGAAAAGTGAGAGTTCCTCAGAACTCTTCTCAGGTACAATCAATGAAACCAACACATTTATAAAACCTAGTAACACAGTGCACTACAGCTATATATATTGAGATCTCATATCTGGCATCTAAAATACAGAAAGGTTTTAGGGAAAATCATGAAAATAACACAGAATGAATCCAATAATAATTAGTAGCAAAAATCAGAGGAAAGGATGTGATTAATTTATCACAGCTAAAACTGTAAAACTAAGAAGAATAATTTAAAATACAGAAAGGTTAAAGCAAGTTAAATACCAATGAACATTTTTCAATCAACTGGTTAGGAAAGGAATCTATATATGCTCTAAAAGTGAACGCTCTACTCTAACTAGCTAATCAGAAATTAAACAGGTATTTAGAAATAAGAATCAACAACACAGGTCCTTAATCTTTTAAAACCACATAAAAGGTCTACAGTTCTGAACTCTGTGTCTTTAGAACCATAAGTGATAATTTTTCACAAAACCTTATGGCTAACCTCCCTCACTGTCAACAGATTTCATCATTAGAAACTGGAGAGCAAGGGAGGCTCTAAACATGAGTCCAGCAAGGAAGTTATCAAAAACTGATTGCAAATGTTTCATTACCCAGCATATAATGACCTTAAGGGAGAAAAGAAAAAGCAATACTTCTCAAAACATGGAACGTTGAAACCTGTGTACTGATTTTAAGTGTTGTTAAGGCACTGGAGAGATGGTTCAGCAGTTAAGAGGACTGACTACTCTTGCAGATGACCTGGTTCGATTACCAGCACCAATGTGGCAGCTAACAGCCACCCGTAACTCCAGTTCCAGGAGATCTGATGCCTTCTTCTGATCTTTGTGGGCACTGCATGACACAGGTGCACTTACACATATGCAAGCAATAAACTCATACACATAAAATAAAACTAATTAAAAAAATATTTTAAGTGTTTAGAGAGATGTCAAGATTCAAGACAAGTAATGCTTGTTGACTTGGTGCAAGAGTTAGCATGAGACTTTGATCCCAGCCCAGCTCTGTGCCTGCCTGCAACCTGGGTGGGAAAGAAAGACTGAGAGGCTTCATCTCAAACCGCATGAAGCTCCCCTTTAGCTGACAGGTCAGATGCAGATTTCATCATCTTTTAAAAATCAAAATCATTATTTAAATTAGTATTATACCCATCTTATATATACACTTGATATGCATAAAAATATTCTGTACAAAAGTTATATCTTACCTATATTTCAGGGTCTTAACTGGAATTTGCAAGACACTCCCACTTTCAAATGGAAGGTGTACAGTATCACCACCATCCTGAAGCATCCGCTCAGCTTCCTTTAGAGTACATACATGAAGAGATTACTTTTTCCAGAGTACTTCCAGGAGGATCTGTTACTAAGAAAACCTTAAAAACTTTGAGACCCAAACTGACATTATTATGTAAACATAGCCATCATAACTAAATCTTTTTTGGCAATATAGGCATATACTTAAAGTATAAAATGAAAAGAACCACTTATACTAATTTCATATATCTTCTAGTTCTGGAAACAAATTATTAATATTGTCTAGAAATCAATTTACATAAGCTTCAACACTAGTTCTTATACAGGTACAGAATAGGGGATAAAACTGAAACCTCTTGTCTCATCAAAATACAGTGAGCAAAAGCTCATTTGTCTAAGGGAAGGTTTTCCAACCTCTGCAACAATGATACATAAAGCAAAATAATTCTTTGTTGTGGGGGGAATTCTGTGTATACAGAATATTTTTCAAGTACAGGTTTAATATGTGCCAGTAGCAGGGCCTCCAGTTCTAATAACCAAAATGTCTTAGACACTGGAAAATGCCCTTTGGAGGGGACATCAGCCTAGGTTTAGAACCACCTGGACAATAGATATGGACTCAAATTATGGCAATTAGTAAGGGAAGGACATAAAGAAATAGAGGAGAGACAGGCCACACTGGTCTCCCTACTATCAGAAATTGCACTATTTTTAACTGACAAAGTATCTAGATTTAAACCTGCTACACTAAATTTCTCAGCATTCTTTGCAACTCAGCAGGGCCTAGTACAAGCAGCTTACTGAATGACATTTTTGTGAAGATTCCTGAAGATACAGAACAGAATAAAGTATTTTGCCTTCTGTCCTCTCTTCCTAGTGCCTCTGTTACTTGTATGACAGCTAGGGTTTAGCAGGTATTTTGACGCAGAAGGTGAACTGAAGATGGAAACTACATTTGGGCACAAGGAGAAATAACAAGGTGGCCCTGATAATTCTGTGGAACCATGCATTAAATCACTTACTTGCAAGAATGAGAGAATTGATCCCTGGGTTTTTTTTAATGTATTTATACTTCTTTTCTTTAAAATTATGTGCCTCTCAATCATACTCTAACTAATAGAAGCAGAAATAAAGCAAGTAAGCGTTATAACCTAAGCATTTTACAATATATTAATGAAGAAAACTCACTAAAAGCTTACATATTTATACATATAAATTTGAAAGAAAACAAATTCTTTTAATTTCAAGTTTTGAGTCTCATTTAAATAAATATTCTAACGAATATCCTAATTATATAATTTTGGTTGATTAGTATACATAAAACCAGTAATTTTCCTATCTATATTTAAGACCATCACATTAAAAATATGTAGCCAACTGTGTTGGTGCACAAAGTCACCCCAAGCATGCAGATGGAATGGAAGAGAACTACAGCAGAGTGATCACAAGATCTAGACCAGCCTGGGATACACAGGGAGCCCAACTTCAAAGTTTTCAAACAAATTTTGAATAGGAAAACTGAGGAAGGTATTTAAATCTTATTCAATCTACAAAACCATATTATTTCTATTTCTTATTCGGTAATAGCACAAAGTTAAAAAACAAAAGATCAAATCCAGAATAAAGTGTTTATAGTTAAATCTCTTTGTACAGAACAACTAACTATGCTACATAAACTGATTATAAAAACTAAAAATTGGCCCAGTGAGATGGCTCAGCAGTTTTGTAAAGGTGCTTGTCACACAAGCCTGGAAATCTTGAGTTTGAGAGAACTGACTCCTGAACGCTTTGCTTTGACCTCCACATATGCATACCTTACCTGCAAGCATACCATATGCACACACACACACACACATACACACATACACAGTTAATAAAATTTAGCTGGGTGTGGTGGTATGCTTTAGTCTCAGCTACTTAGGAGACAGAGGTAGGAAGAGCCCTTGAGCCTAGGAGTTTAAAATCAGCATGGACAACTTAGTGACCATGAGTCTAATAAAAAATAAAAGGGACCAAAGTTTATTTATGGTTTGTGTGTGTGTGTGTGTGTGTGTGTGTTCCTGTACAGAGGCCAAAGGATACTACATGTCCAGCTCTATCACCTCTGCACCTACTCATTCCTTTGAGACAGGATATCTCATTGAACCCAGAGCTAGGCTGGTGGTCAGCAAGCCCTGGAGAGCCTCCTGTCTCTGCACCTCATAGAGCAGGGAGTACAAGCACAAGCAGTCATAATGAGGTTTTTACGTGGTTGTTGGGGATGTGAACTAAGGTCCTTATGCTTGTGCAGCAAGTGCACTATCTGCTGGGCCCTCATCCCAGCCCCATTATAGCTTTTTAGATATAAAACTATTGTGTGCTTCAGTACTACTAAAAGTTCTAATGCCTATAGTTTTAAGTGAATACAATGTACAGTTTAAAAAAATGTTGTTTAAGAAATCTACTGGGGCAAGATGGAAAAATAGGTAAGAAGCTGTATTTAGGACAAGCTGTCCAACCTCTCTTTGTCTCACCTCAGTACACAAGGATACCAACAGTGCCCATACTTCATAAGGTTCCTTTAAGGATTAAAGGTACCAAGTAAGGTACCAAATAATGTCTCCTAAATGATGCAAAACATTAAACAAGAGACTAGGGAAAATCTAAAATTCTTATTTTTTACCGCTTTCTCTTTTTTCTTTTTGTCATCTTCTTTCTTTTTCTTGCTTTCCGGCATAAGATCATCAAGCCAACTAAGTTCTCTCTTTGTGAAACACAAGTCCATGAGCTTGCGTACAAAAACTAATGCAAGAACCTTAAAAAGATAGGGAACAAGATAGTAACATATAATTTCCACTTAAAGAATACAGCAAGGGTTTATTAAATCCATAAATAAAAGGAAATGTAGCTTTCATTTAGTTTAAAAAGTATTTCACGCCATTCCAAAGGAACTGAGTTATTTATTTGCATTGTAAAACTGTCTGCTAAAACACACACATATACACACACACAGAAAAACCAACCTACAATGGAAGAAAAAGAAAAAAAATCGTTCTCAATAGAGATAACTTTCATAGATTTTTACATTATGTATGTACCTGTCATTAAAAAGAAAATCTCTGAGGTAATACATTAGGGTCTCTATTCCTAGAATTGAGTTTTAATTTTTCAACAGGAGGAAAGGTTACTGAGAATGAGGATGTTTTCCAATGCTGACCTAGCTTTCCTCTTCTGTTACTTGCTGTCTTCTATCCTTTCCCTGTTTTCCTCCCATTTTTAAAAATAACTTGTTTATAAACTTGTAAGGGTCTGAATACTTTTGATAGAAATCCTCCATCACCGTATGCATTACATTTTCTCCCAGTTCACAACACAGTTCTACTCTGTTTAAAATGCCTCTGATCACATAAAATCTTCATCACCTCGCTAAACATATTTACCTTTCTTTTACTAATACATTTCTTTGAAAGTTATCACTCATCATTGAGTTATATAATAAACACTTTTCAAAATTTTCTACAACTTTATACTTTGAGTTCATCTAGAATTTCTTTCTTAATATGGTATTAAGACAGTTTATAGTTAGCTCTCTGAACATTCTCTAAGCTTTCTGACTAAGGAAATGACCACCTCTGATAACCTGTTTATGGTAGTCCAGTGATAATACTGCCATATAGTCAGATGAAACTCTGGACTCATTAGTCTATTTCCTCTATTTATTCATTGCTATATCAGTTCCATATTGGGTTGGCTACACTGACCTTACAGTAATTTTTAATTATTTGTTTATCCAAACGCTATGGTTTAAGTGCAAAACAATCAAGTAAATAGCAAAAGCCACACCTAATTATACTCTTCTATTGTCTTATTTTCTGTCACTTATTAACTTTTTCTTTTCTAACAAATAAACTATTTGTATAGTTTGATGCTTACGGTAAATTATATACATGTAATCCACACTCACAAGATAAAGACCACTTTTGCCATCCTTTTGTTTAAATCTGACACTTATTTCTCTCTATGTGCTTTAAAATTATTTATCTGGGGGCTAGAGAGATGGCTCAGCAGTTAAGAACACTGGTTATTCTTGCAGAAGACCCAGGTTTAAATCCCAGCACCCACATGGCAGCTAACAACTGTCTGTAACTCCAGTCCCAGGGGATCCGACAGTTTCTTCTGACCTCCATGGACACTGCATGACATGGGTGCACTTACCTACATACAGGCAATACATAAAATAAAAATAATAAGTAATTTTTTAACGTTTAAAATTATTTATCTGGTTCATAATGACACCACCCCCATCCCAAACCACACAATTCAAATAAATCTAGTAAATTTCATGCTCAGAGCTGTATCATACCCACATGCTATTTCAAAGAACTTAGCCGGGCATGGTGGCACATGTTTTTAAATCCCAACACTCGGGAGAAAGAAGTAGGAGGATCTCTGTGAGATCAAGAGACCCTGTCTCCAAAAATAAAAATAAAAAAATTTTTAAAAAGTACACAGTAACAACAGTATAGCTGTTGGTTCAAGTTTTATGTCTTTTAATACTGCTTTGAGTCCAATTTCCTGCCCCCTATTAAAAACAAGTTGAAGTCTCAACCCCTAGTATTTCCAAATTTGGTAATAGTGTTTTTGCAGACATAATTAAGATAATCATACTGAATGAAGTAGGACAGATTCCTAGAGAACTATGAGCAGTGTCTATAAAAAGGTCATGTTGTGTGCAAACAGAGACATAGAAAGGACATGCTGTGACCACATTCAGATTGTAGTCCTGCAGCTGCAGGGCAAGGAACACAAGAAACTAACAGTAGGAAGAGAGAGGAAGAACTCACTGCAAGTTTCAGAAGGACATGGCTCTGCTCACACCTTGATTTCATTTATTTCCAACTTTTAGTCTCCATAACTTTTTATGCAATTTCTGTTGTTGTTTTAAGCCATGCAGATTGTGGTACTTGGTAGAGTGGCCATAAGAAACTGACACAGTAAGAAAGCCTTTTCTTTAATTTTTCTAAAATCTCTTTTCATTTTAGCTAACCTTTAAACACTTTCTGGGGTTTGGCTACCTCTGTTAATGGTATTTCCCCACAGTTTCCTACTGTTGAGATGGAAACTATCTATTCCTGCGGATGTGTTCTTGTAACCAGCCACTTTAACATGATTGTTATCGATTCTATTAAGGACCTTTTTCTATTTATATTTATTTATTTCTTAAAATTCTATTAAGGATCTTTTTCATTTGATTTTAACTAAAAAGTTAAAAAGAATACAACTACAAATGTGTTCTTTTTGATGCTAAAGTACCATTATCTGCCTAATTATGATACACAGCTCTAAGAAATAATGTTTATGTGCTGATATTTTAAGCTGTTTATATCTATATTCAAAAGAGGATATCATAATATCTTTTGCAACTTTGTTAAGCTTTGGAATTAAGATCTTTTTAGTGTTTCATGAGAAAAACTGAGTATCTACCTTTCCTTTCCTTCAGTCTACAATCACTATCACTGTCTGTTCTTTAAAAGTAAGATATACTTGGGGCTTAGAGAGATAGCTCACAAGCTAAAAGCACTGGCTGCTCTTGCAGAGGACCCAGGTTCAGTCACCAGCAGGCACATGGTGACTAACTGTCCCCAATTCCAGTTCCAGGGGAATCTGACTCCCTCTTCTGACCTCCGTGGGCATTGTATGACATGGGTACACTTATATACATGCAGGCAATATACTCATACACATAAAATAAAAATAGTAATAATCTGGCTCATTAGCCACTTGTGTAGAGCCCTTCAGCTAAGAATAGTTGTTTGTTGTTGTTAATATTTTATTTATTTTTATTTATTTAATGTATATGAGTGTTATGCCTGCATGTAAGTACATCCATGCTGTGCAGTGCCTACAGAGGGCAGAAGAGGGCACTGGATTCCCTGGAACTGGAATTATGGATGGTTGTTAGCTACCATGTGGGTGCTGAGATTCAAACCCCAATCTTATATAAGAACAGTCAGTGCTCTTAACTCCTGAACCATCTCTCCAGCCCCTAAGAATAGTTTTTATAGGCAAACTCTAGAATTAAAGTGAGAATAAAGGTTTCTCCCCACTTTTTTTCAGTGTATAGAATCAAATTCAGGCCTAATGCACGCTATGTAATACTACTACTGAGCTCTGCCCCAGTTTTGCTAATAAATATAAATATTAATCTTGACTATCAACTAAGTGAAATATTATCCCCAATAAAAAAGAATTCCATTCCTCTCATCAGTAATCCTAAATTTATAACAACCAAAAACCACTGTACAACTATTTAATTTTTATCACATTATAAAAATTTATTTCTCTCTTGTATTAAACAAGTACCGACATAATATTCTCCTGACCTATGAAATATTTACTATCTATCTAATACTATCTACTTACCTACCAAAAATATTTACTACCTGACCCTTTGTAGAAAAATGTCCGTTGACTCGTGCTCCATTTGAATCTCAATCTCTCGTACATCTGTGGTTTTATCTCTTTCTTAAACTTGCATAATAGTTTACTTTCATTTTTTTTTTTCCTGACTTGGAGAGACTACTACTCCACTACTGATCTTGGCTGTGTTTATCTTCCTAGGTAATAAAGTCCACATGGGGTGTACATCTTCCTCTGAGTGTACAAAGCCACCTGTACTCAAATCTTTGCCCAACATTTCCTTAAAGTGCCCTCACTTTCCTTATGGCCACATGATTTTTTAACTGAGCATTCTTAACAGAGTTTACTTTTCAAATCTTTAACTATTTTAGTGGTTTCTCATTTCTGATATAATTGTGATCAGAAAGTATTATTCAACTAATTTTTACAGTTTTTAATCTTTTAATGTTTTCTTTGGCCATACAAAAAAATAAAATATATATGCCGGGCGTGGTGGCACATGGCTTTAATCCCAGTACTCGGGAGGCAGAGGCAGGCGGATCTCTGTGAGTTCAAGGCCAGCCTGGCCCACATAGTGAGTTCTAGGACAGCTGGGGCTTCAGGAAGACCCTGTCTCAGAAAGACCAAAAATAATTATAAATAAATAAATAAACAAATAAAGTATATAAAGTAATAAGAAAAAGACAAATACTACCTATTTGTATAATGCAGTAGTCTATGATAATCTAGAGAATTATATGGATTATCTTATTAAAATCATCTATGGCCTTTCTAACTTTTAAACATCTAGATCTGTTTATTTCTATACAAAATACATTGAAACATTCCATTAAAGAACCAGTTGTTTCAGCTGCTTTGCTTTACATGTTTGCCACATTTGTTCGACAAATGCCCTAAATTCTAGAGTTACTTAAACTACAAAACAGAGCCATGTAGTTCAAGGACTAAGACCTAAAAACAACTTAGAATATAATAAGAATATTTTGAATGCAAAGTAATAGGTTGTAGCTAGAAACAATGCATCAGTATTTTCAAGTACTTAGAAATAGGTTTAAAATGACTGTGAAAATAACAATTATGAGTTAGTAACAAAATAAGGCTGAAAAACTTACCATCATGGGAAAAACTACTGCAGCAGCAGAGGCCTTTATCACCCACAGCAGGACGAGGCAGGTCAGCTGGACAACTGTGAACATGTGCACCTTCCACAGAGGTACATAGCGAAGGTAGATCAGGTCAGGCTGGTGCTTGGCAGGCATTCCAAATAATTTTATACGGTCAAAAAACTATGTATATAATGAATAAATAGAAAAGAGTTATCAACAAAACATTTTTGCTAAGAAGTGATAATCCTTTGTGTTTCGTGTATTAAATGAAACTATAAATTCCTTGATATGTCCTGATAGTATAAAGACTGTTTTAGAAAAGAATTGCCAGATCTAGAGAGGAGAAAAATCATGGCAGCCAGGATTGGTGGTGTGTCTGTAATCCCAGCACATAGGAGAATTGAGGCAGGAGAATTACCATGAGCTCACAGGTAGTTTGGGTATCTAGACCTTGTCACTAAAAAGCAAAGCAAAACAGAACATCAAGGTAATGAAGACAAAATTTTTTACTTTGGTAGATTTCAAATATCTTTTACTGAATTTTTGTAAATTTCATACAATATGGTACACTAAAATACTGGTAAGTTTATCTTGTATGACCAAATTTCAAAAGTACACATCATTTAATTTCTGTGATCGTGTTTTCTACTATGCACAATTAAGGAATAACAGCCTTCTAAAGTGTCTCCAACTTTAACGCCACCAGTTCTATGCAAAATACTTAACATAGAAGTTGCAAACTTATTCACTTAATGTTTTTGAACATTAATTTCTTCAATTACAAACTGGAAAAAAGATCAACCTATCTAACTCAGGAAACTGCTATAAAAACCAAGTGAGATAATGATATACTTCTTGATTACTGGAGACTAGATCCTATGATTTGTTTGTTTCATTTTGTTTTTTGAGACAGGGTCTCCCTATAGCCCCCCAGCTGGTCTGAAGTAGCTAAGTAGACTAGGCTAGCCTTGATCTCAGAGAGATCTGCCCACCTCTGCCTCCTGAGTGCTGGGATTAAAGGTGTCTGCCACCATGCCCGGTGCTGGACTATCTTAAATGCTTGTTTTGAAAAGTCCTGCCAGCTACTTTCACACCAGTGGACAATTTCTGTGAAAAGAGGTGGCCACTGTGGGGCTCACTGTGCTAATCTAAATGTTTTTCACTAATATCTGTACAAACCTGAGTCAATTTTAGCAAGCTGTTTTTCTGGAAGCATAATTCAGACAAAAAGCAGTGAAATCACTAGGCTCTGTGGCTTATTTGCCTAATAATTTTTTAAGTCCTACTGTTTCAGTGTTCTGATTTATAAAACAGGAATTCCTCCTTTCCTCTTTCAACTATCATTTTGAGAATCACAGAAAATAATTTATGTGATAGGCCTTTTATTGCTGCATATAAGTGGCAAAATTACCATTTGTATAAGAAACTAAATAATCTTTCAGTTTCAGTATTGAAACTGCTGTCCCAAGTCAGAAAATGCATTTCTTTCCACTCTAATCCCTTTGATCCTCCCTCAACACACTAGTCATAACTAAGCAGTTGGATAACCTTTCACTGGCTTTGAAAATAGATGAATTAATGATCTCGCTTTTGTGGAAAAACATACAATGAAGAATAATCATTTGGCAAATGTTTCTGATGTCACTAGACAGAGAATTAACTTGTTACAAAAACAACTTTTGCAAATTTTAAATAGTTCTACGTTTTTCTAAATATTAAATACTTGCCTGGATTCCTTTTAATGATGAAACTCCCATATAAAGGAAAACACCATACAGAACTGGCATTGGGATAAACTGTAAATACAATTACTACAATTAGAATTCATTCTACTAAATAATTTCACACTAATGAGTAAACAGAATCATAACTGATAACTATAATGACAGAATTTAAAGTTCTTGCCAAACCTTAGTGAACTTCCTGAGAGTGCCTGGATCTGGCCTCCACTTGGTGGTGAGCTTCCCCAAATCACTCCATGCTATCCCTCTACATAGAGACTATGTGTGGCCCCTCCCACTGCAACAGGGCTAGACTTCTCTGCCCTTCAGTAGAGGCCCAGATTTTTGCAGACTATTTGAGAGAGAGTAAATTATGGCTTCCCCTTAGCAAGCCTCCTAAATTGTGCTGTGACTGCTTTCGAGTAGGGGCTCAGACCTTAGGAGGAAGCTTAAGAGTACTACTGGAGTGGCACCTGATTTGAGTCTCTGTTGGAGTTCCTGAGTAGCTGGACTGAAACCATCTGGTCCCTCCAATATAAAATCAAAAGAGAGATCCTGAAGCCTAGACCAACCAGCTTTACTTACTCAATAAGAAAACAACCAAGGCACACCAATAATTCTAACAGAAGCAGACTTCAACACAATAAAAGGAAGCCTTGAGTTTCAAACCAGAATCATAAACAAAAGGAATCCACATGCAAAAATCACAATGGAAAAATAATAATATGAAAAACCAAAATAATATGTTCCCAAAAAATACTACCAATCCTATAGAAGAGTTCTCCAAGGAGAAGCCCCTAGAGATAATCCAGCACACAAAATTTAAAAGAACAGTCATAAACATCATCAAAGAATTCAACAAATTTAAAGAACACACAGGCAAACAAATCAAAGAACTAAAAAGGCTAAACTTCTGACTGAATTCACAAAAGCAATAGAAACATTGAAGAAAACTCAGGCTGAAATGAAGTGAAAAATTCAATAAGCCAATTTGAAATGATAGGAGTAAGTCTCACCAATACAGTGAATGAAATGAAAAACAGAATATCAAGACTGGATGATAAAATGGAAGAATTGGAACACTCAAGCAAAGATTATGAAAAATGAATAATTTAAAAAACAGGAACGGAATATGCTGAAAATGTGGGACACTATGAAAAGACCAAATTTATGCATTATAGGCATAGAGGAAGGAGAATAATTTCAGGTTAATGGTACTGACCAGATTTTAAACAGGATTATAGAAAAGAATTTCCCCAAATTAAAGAAAGATATACCCATACAAATACAGGAAGCACACAGAACACCAAACAGACAGGAACAGAAAAGAAACTCCATATGGCATATCACAGTAAAAATACTAAATGCACAGAACAAAGAGAGCACTGAAAGCTGCCAAGTCACATATAAAAGAAAACCCATCAGAATATCAGCTGACTTATCAATGTAAACTATGAAAGTTAGAATAGCCTGGACAAAAGTATTCCCAGTTCTAAATGACCACAGATGCCAACCCAGATTACTTTACCTAGCAAAAATGTCTGTTATAGTTGAAGGGGAAAGAAAAATCTTCCATGACACGAGTAGGCTGAAAGAATACATGCCCCAAACCAGCCCTTTAGAGAATACTTGAAGTAATACAAAGAATGAAAAAAGGAACAACTATACCCAAGAGGCAACAGAAAGAAACTAAAGAATAACTGTGAAAACACAAAATTAGATCACGAATGCAAACAGAAATTAAAATGATGGCAACCAATATACATCTTTTAATAGTAACTTTAAGTAACAATGGACTGAACTCCCCAGACAAAAGACACAGCCCAGAAGAATGGATTAAGAAACAAAATTCATCCTTTTGTTGTCTCACTTCAAAGACAGGTCAACAGAACAAAGAATGAACAGAGAGACATCTGAATTAAATGATACCATACATTAAATGAACCTAACAGACACCTACCAAATATTCCACCCAAGCATCAAAGAACACGCTTTCTATTAAGCACCCCATGGAACTTTCTCCAAAACTGACCACGTACTGGGGCACAAAACAAACCTCAACAAATGCAAATAAAAATTGAAATAATTCCATGCATTCTATCAGACCACAACACAATAAAGCTCAAAATCAACACAAAAGAAACCCTAGTAACCACACAAACTCATGGAGATTAAATAATATACACCTGAATGATGAATGGGTCAAAGAAGAAATTAAGAAAGAAATAAAAGTATTCCTGGAACTAAATGAAAAGGATAATACAACACAACAAAACATCTGGAACACTTTAAAAGAAATCCTGTGAGGGAAGTTTATAGGTCTAAGTGCCTACATTAAAAAAAAAAAATCAGGAAAAGCACAAATAAATGACTTAACATTGCAACTTAAGACTCTGGAAAGGCAAGAGCAAATTAAACTTAAGCCCAGCAGAAATAAAATCAGAGGAGAAATTAATGAAATAGAAACATAACAAAAAAATCAGAGGCGAAATTAGTGAAACAGAAAAAAAGAAAACAATATAACCAATCAATGAATCCAAGAGCTGGTTCACTGAAAACCTAAACAAGATAGACAGACCCTTAGCCCAGAAGACCAAAAGAGCGAGCACCTCCAAATCAGCAAAATTAGAGATGACAGGGGAAACATCACAACAGACACCAGAAAGATCCAGAACATTGTAAGGGAATACTTTAAAAACGTATACACTACTAAATTTGAAAAGCAAAAAGAAATGGATGGATATCTAAAACCATGGGAACCACCAAAGCTATGCCAAGAAGAGATCAACAGTTAAAAAAGACCCATATAAGGAAAATTGAACACATAAGGAAATTGAAACAGTAATATAAAACCTCCCAACTAAAAAAAAAAGCCCTGGGTCAGATGGATTCACAGAATTGTACCAGATATTTAAGATCTACAACCAATATTATTTAAATTACTCAGGAAGATAGAAAGAGGGAGAACTCCCAAATTCCTTCTATGAAGCCAGCATCACTCTAGTATCAAAACCAGGTAATGACACAACCAAAAAAGAAAACCATAGGCCCATATCTTCAATGAACATAGATGCAGAAATTCTCAATAAAATACTTGCAAACCAAATGCAGATGTACAAGAACAACAACAACAACAACAACAACAAATCATTCACCATGATCAAGTAGGCTTTATTCCAGAGATGCAGGGATGGTTCAATATACGCAAGTCAATAAATGTCATAAATCCTATAAAAGAACTCAAAGACAAAAATCACATGGTCATCTCAATGGATGTAGAAAAGGCCTTTGACAAAATTCAGCATGCATTCATGATAAAAGTCCTAAAGGGAATTGGACTGGAGGGAACATACCTCAACATAATTAAAGCTATATTCAACAAACCCACAGCCAACATCATTCTAAATGGAAAAAAACTGGAAGCATTCCCATTAAAATCAGGAACCAGACAAGGATGCCCACTATCTCCACTCCTTTTCAATGCAGTACTTGAAACTCTTGCTAGAGCAATAAGACAAGAGAAGGAAATTAAAGGAGTACTAATTGGGAAAGAAGAGATCAAATTATCCCTTTTTGCAGATAATACAATACTATACCTAAGAGGTCCCAAAAATTCTACCAGAAAACTCCTAGAACTAATCAACATTTTCAGTAAAGTGGCAGGTTACAAAATTAATCTACAAAAATCAGTAGCCTTTCTATAAATATACCAATAGCAAGCAATCAGAGAAAGAGTATATGGAAACCCTCTAATTCACAACAGCCTCAAAAATAAATTAAATAAATAAATAAATAATTAAATAAATAAATAATCTCAGAATAAACCTGACCAAAGATATCAAAGATCTCTACAATGAAAAATTAAATTTCTAAAGAAAGAGATTGAGGAAGACACCAGAAGATGGAAGAATCAGCCATGCTTGTGGATTGGAAAAATTAATATTGTGAAAATAATCATTCTACCAAAAGCAATATATAGAGTCAATGCAATCCCAACCAAAATCCCCAATCATAGAATTAGGAAAAAAATCCTAAAATTCATATGGAAGCACAAAAGACCCCAGACTGCCACAGCAACCCTGAGCACAAACAGCAATACTGGGGGGGATTACTATACCAGATCTCAAACTATACTACAGAGCTACAGTCATAAAAACAGAATGACACTGGCACAAAAATAGACATATTGATCAATGGAACACAACTGAAGATCCAAATATGAGAACATGCAATTTCAGCCACCTGATATTTGACAAATGTGCCAAGAACACACAATGGAGGAAAGACAGCATCTTCAGCAAATGGTGCTGACAAATCTGGATCTCCACCTGTAGAAGAATGAAATTAGACCCTTATTCTTCACCATGTAAAAAAGTCAACTCCAAGTAGATCAAAGACCTCAATGTGAAGCTTGAAACTCTGAAACTGTTAGAAGAAAACATTGGTGTAGGCAAGAACTTTCTAAGTCTGACGATTGCTCAGAATTAAGATCAACAACCAACAAGTAGGTCCTCATTAAACTAAAAAGCTTCTGTACAACAAAAGAAACAACCAAGAAAGTGAAGAGAAAACCCACAGAATGGGAAAGTCTTCACCAGCAACACATCTGACATATGTTTAGCATATGGAATACATAAAGAACTCAAAACAAGGAATCAAGAAAAAAAAATGACCCAATTAAAAGTTGGGCTAAATATCTGAACAGAACGTTCTCAAAAGAAGAAATAAAGATGGCTAAGAAACATCTTAAAAAGCATTCAACATTGTTAGTAATTAGGGAAATTTGAATTGAAAAAAAACCACCTTAAGATTCCATCTTACCCCAGTCAAGCTAGCTGAGATAAGGAGAACAAATGATACCAAATGCTCGTGAGGATGTGGAGAAAGGGGAAAGCTCATTCACTGCTGGTGGGATTGCAAACTTGTACAGCCCCTAAGGAAAGCAGTGTGGAAAACTCTTAGAAATTAAAAATGAACCTACCATACTTCCTTGGCATATACTCCTATTGCAGAGACACTTGTAGAACATGTTTGTTGCTACTCTTTTCACAATAGCTAAGAGATGAAAGCATCCTAAGTGCCCCACAATTGACTAGTGGATAACAAAAACGTGGTATATTTACACAATGGAGTTCTACTCAGGACAAAGAAAGATGAAATGATGAAATTTGCAGGTAAATGGATGGAACTAGACACTGTTATACTAAGTGAAGTAACACAGACTCAGAAAAACAAATGACATATGCTCTACCTCATTTGTAGAGCCTAGCACCAAATCCTTATATGTGAGTATATATCCTGAGACAACTGAAGGAACCAAAAAAATGGAAAATAACCATTTAAGGGAAAGAAGGAACCCAAGAGAGAACAGTAGAAGACAGGTGTTACTAAGGGGTAAATGTATAAAATGGGGGTAGTGAAATGGGGGGGGGTGGAGACAGAGGGCTGTACAACAAACTATAGAGGATAAAGGGGAAGAAAGAGCTCAAGAGGGGTGAGGCTACAGCAGACAGGAATTATCAAGAGAGGAATGAGGAAAATGGGGATAATTTAAATGGGAAGGGTATGGAGGGAGGATTCGCCAGGGAGAGAGGGAGGAGAGATAAATAATGCCTAGCTAATATAAGGGAATCAGTCCAAAAACCTACTGAAAAATATACACACAATATTTCCACGAGTCCATGTGTGTAGCTGAAGGCCATATAACAAGAAACAGTGCCAGACAGGAGAAACCTTCCTTTGAGTGTTGATCAGGGTGATCAAAGAGACTCCCAAAATTATAGAGGCTATTGCCACAGCCCTTGACTGCCTCCTAGAACTTGAAGGTAGGAGGTCTATTGCTGAAGACAGGACATATTTCAGATACAGGATTTGGAAGCAACAGAGCTAGGAGTGACCTGGAAGACACTTCCCTTGAAAGCTAGGTCTCATAGGTTTGGAGAGCACTACAATTTACAGACAAGTAACCCAGTTACCAACCATCAAAGGAGCTTCTTTTTCAACAGACAGAGATTATTACAGAGTTACACACCTGGCCATACACAGAGATTATCTATGAATTGCCCAGGTCTAAGTGGCACATCTAGGATGCAACCTCTACACCCAAGGCTCACAGACTATAGAACAAGGGCTGAAGAGAACACTACTGTATCCTTCAGTTCTCATCAATGAAGCCCTCTCATGCAGCAGAGGGCCAGGAACACAAAAGGTCACAAATGGCCCAAATGTAGAGAGTAAGGGTCTACAGAATGTGGACCCTTGGACAGGTCCCCTATATTGAGGTCCATCCACTCAGGGCTCAGGGACCATTGCTGAAGAGGGGGTGGAAAGATTGTAAGAGCCAGGGAGGAGTGCATGACTATATACAAATAGAGTCCTACAGTCTTCTGGGACCCTTCTCATACGAACCTACAGCAATGGTGACAGCATGCACAAGACCCCTGCAAACTCAAGCAGACAGAAGCCCAGCACAGAACTGTGGAAATGGACAGCAGGCCCCAATCTTAATTGAAGAATTATTGGCAGCTGATTACTGCTGGGTTAGGAAGAGCTGATCTTCTTAAAGGAAGGGACTCTAGATAGGCTGAGTAGACCTAAGTAGATGAACTTACACTGAGGGACTTCTGGGGACACTAATTTGACATGATATGTGTTAGGGTTTAGATCCACAGCAGCCCCGCCCCCTCCCCCTCCCCAACAGGGCCTCAAGGCCCTGAGATAAGCACCCTGGTCAAAAGCAGACTTTTCTGCACCATTTGGCCAGCACAGCAGGTTTCCCTTTTGATCTCAAAAAGGGGGCAGGTTTTAACAGTCCTGCTCTCCTGCTCCCCCTCATCTTTAAAAAAAAAATATCTTCCTGCCTTCTGCACCACCTGAGCCCCCCCCCATAAAAGACCCCAGCGCACAACCTGTGGGCTGACATTTTCCCTACCCCAGAAGGGAATCTGTCCCTGCGAGGCTTCCTTTGCTATAAACTGCTTTCTCCCGATCAACCCAATTCATCTCTCTGCTTCATCTAACAATAGGCCTGAACATAAATGACAAAATGTATGAATTCCAGTTGGGGAGGGGTGTGTGTGTGCTATGGGTGGGTGCCAGTGGGGAAGGGGATATAAAGATATTCAGTATGAAATACAAAAAAAAAAAAAATCAAAAAAAATTTTTTAAATTCTTTCCCTACAGGGAAATAAGATGTGGATAACAAGTTCATTGTTATTTAAACATCTGAGAAGCTAATGTTCCCCAGGCTCTTCATAAAAGTGAGCACACTTAGGTATGAGGAGCAAGGGTACTTCAGTCTGATAGACTAGTTTAAAATCTAGTTACCTTTTTAAACAAAACAGCCTTTCTGTGCTTCAGTTTCTGTATCAGTTGCTATGCCAATTTCATTTCTTCAAATACATAAAAAACTCAAATATGTAGCTGTCACATTACCAGTCTCTAAAGAATTACTAAGTTACTGTTGCCATGGACATCTGTCCAGTGTCAATGTTGTGGAATAACATTTACTAATAACGTCTTTAAAATTCTTGCAGAAATGAGAGTTGCCAAGTCACTGTCCTGGCAGGCCATTGTAGGACCCTGTCCATGAACACCCCATCAGCTTATTCAAAACTACACTCATCTACCTGACTTCTGAAAAGAGGACTGTGTATGGGACAAGACTCAACAGACATGAAAGCCAAGACACTCCAACTAACCAATCTAGTAGGCCTTTTCTAAGTCTGGAAGAAAAAGGTCCCTAGTCCTTATTCTTGGGAAAACTAAAAAGCATTTTATATCCAACAAGCAACTTCAAATGCAAGGGATGAAAAATCAAAATGGAAGTTTCCTAGAAATTAGATATAATCATCAAAATAATCAAAAAGATTTCTGCAGAAGTTCTAATAAGACTGAATGAGTGTAATGATAGGGAAAATGGCACAAACATTTGTCATAAGGGCTAGAATGGACAGCATCTAAGAACAAAGAAGGCCTGAGGGCTGTTTATTCAAGAAATTTCTAACAGAGACAATGGAGAAGAGGATGTAAAAAAGTTCCTAGAGAGGAAGGCCCAGGTTTCTTGAGTCCAGAAACAAGTAGGATAAACAAGAGGCCCTGTGCATCTAACCCCCACATTTTCAGAACACCAGGAGTAAAAAGGCAATTGTGGCAGCTCTAGGAAAGGAAAATGGCAAGCCAAACCACATCTGATTTCTCATAACAAATCTGATTTCTAAAACAATATAAACGAAGATTTTAAGACTCAAAATTAAGGGCTAGAGAGATGGCTAGGCGATTAAGAGCACTGGCTTTCTTGCAGAAGACCCAGGTTCGAATCCCAGCATCACACGGCGGCTAATAACCCTCCATAACATCAGTTCCAGGGGATCTAATGCCCTCATTTGTCCTCTGAAGGCACTGCACGACATAGGTGCAATACATGTAGGCATAAAACTCATAAAATACTAAATAAGTAAATAATGTTTTTAAAAGGCTCAAAATTATTTCAAACCTATACAAGTACAGTCAACTATGGAGCTAAGCTAGGATAAATGAAAGTTTTTGGAAAACTCTGGGACTTTTGAGTAAGTTTATCACTTACAGTACCACATGTGAAAACAAAAAATTCCTTTAGCAGTCCCAAAAAATAAAAAAAGAGAAAATAATATAAGGAAAAGGGGGAGTAACTGGGGATATAACTCAGTGGTGGAATGACTGCCAAAGCACAGGAATCTGGGTTCTATCTCTGCTGCTGCTTCTCCTAACTGCAGAAGAAAGAGGGAGGGAGGGAGGGAGGGAGGGAGGGAAGGAAGGAAGGAAGAAGGGAATCAGAAAAAAGAGAGAATATGTACATACAACTTTTGAAGGGAAGTAAATGGGTAAGAAAATTTACTGGGTCTTGATAATGCTTGTGCTGCTACTTTTCAGGCAGCAAGATTTTGGTGGAATAAAGTATATTTCTACTTCCACACTGGTCAGTAATACTGCTTAGTCTTTGGCAAATATTTATACCAAGATAGCAGTGTTTATGTGTTTCCTGGTTTACATTTTTTAAGTTAACTTACAGAAAAGCATGGAAGGTTTACCATAATTATAGCACAAAAAGTATATGTTAGAAACTATTACAATAGATAAAACCAGAAGTGTTCACCAGCAAGAGAGAAATGTGTCATGAAAGACACTGCCTTAGGGAAGAGGCTCTCTATTCTTTTGGTCTCAAGACCCTTTATATTTCCCCAAATGTGTCTGTTTAAATGGTTTGTGTGTGTGTGTGTGTGTGTGTAATATACACAGAGAAATGCATATATATGTAAACATGTATATATATGAAATTAAAAGATATTTGAAATAGCTTTTATTGAATTAATTTTAAAATAGTAATAGGAATAACCATAAAAAGCTGACATAAAGAACACTGGGTGTGTCTATATGTGTGTGGTGTATGCCTGTATATGTTCATGTGTGTAAGGGTGTGTATACACATGTGTATGTGCATGAATGTGCAGGTCAAACATCAATGTCAGAGGTCTTCTATCAGGCTCCACCTTATCTCTTTGGACAGGCTCTCTCAGTCAATCTGGAGCTTACCAATTAGGCAAGACTACCTGGCCAACAAGCTCTAGAGATACACCTGTTTTCACTTCCCTGGTGCCAGGATCACAGGCATGCACCACTTTGCCCAGATTTTTAATGGGTGCTGCGGGTCTGAACAAGTCTTTGTGCAAACACTTTACAAACCGAGTCAGTCCCAGGAACACACTTTTATAAAAAATTATAATTTCCAAAACAAAATAAAATTAAGAAAGAATAGCACTGCTTTACATTTTTTTACATCTCTTTACCAGGTGGCCTAACAAGAGAAACTAAAGTCTTCAACTTTTATCTGTAACTAATTTACAACGACATGCTGTTTTGGACAACATATGAAAAACCTGCCTCTCACAGTTACAGTTATGTAGCCCTTGGAAGGTAAGACACTGGTAGACTCCTAAGAGGTTGTCAGAGACCTCAAGTCCTTCGGGTAAACTTTGAGGTGCTCTAGGAAAAATAATTGAACCTAAACATTAACTAAATAAATAAAAATATAAAAATACTTAAAGCTACAGCCAGGCGTGGTGGCATACACCTTTAGTCTCAGCACTCAGGAGGCAGAGGCAGGTGGATCTCTGTGAGTTCAAGACCAGCCTGGTTGACATAGTGAGTTCCAGACCAGCTGGAGCTACAGGGAGACCCTGTCTCAAAAAGACCAAAAAAAAAAAAAAAACAAAAAAACAAAAACAAAAACAAAAAACCTTAAAGCTATAATGATGGTAACTATCAGAATAACTTTTTACTTATATTTATTCGTGTGTGTGTGTGTGTGTGTGTGTGTGTGTGTGTGTGTACATGCATGATGATGTGGATGTGGAGGTCAGAAGAAAACTGTCAAGAGTCAGTTATCTCCTTCTACCATGTGGGTTCTGGGGACCAACTCAAGTTGCTTTACTTGGTTGGCAGTAAACACATTTACCAGCGGAGTCATCTCATCAGCCCTTTAACTTTGATACAGGGGCCCACAATGTAGCCAAGGCAAGGCCTCAAATTTGCAGTAATTCTTTCTCAATAACCCCACCTGCATCACCCTACCTAAGTAAGTACTAGGATTATATGCATGAGCCACCACACCCAACTACTAAGAATAACTTAATAAAGTTGAAGGCTGGAGAGATGACTTGGTGAGTGAAAGTACTTGTTTTGCAAGCCAGATGACCTGAGTTGAATCTCCAGAACCCATGGTCGTAGAAGGATAGAACTGACTCTTGAAAGTTGTCCTCTGACCTCCATACTCACGATATGGCATGTGTGCACCTGCACACATGCATGGGAGCACGTGCACACACACACACACACACTTTTTCTAATTAAAAAAAAACATGGAGATTTTCACTTTAGAGCTTTCTGTATGTTCTAGCTGAGTTCCTCTATTTATATGCAGCATTTAATCCATCAGAAATTTAGAAACTACTTTCTGTGGCATATGCCACAATGTAGCAGTGCCTGAACAAAAAAAAGTCTAACTCCTGGAATCATTTAAACCAAAAGTGAGCCCAATCTGTGTTCAGAAATGTTCCTTTCTTATTTCTCCCAGAACTGTTATTTGAACAAAAGAATTTCATCACGACTTCAGCTGAGCCTGATCGATCGCCAAACATTGTGACAACTGGGCTTTTTGATGGTTGTGTTCTCTGTATTTTTTTAAACAGTACAACTAGCATGATATCTGAAAAAAACGAGGAACTTTGCCTTCTATTTTTTTTTTTTTAAACGTATATGAGTGTTTGCCTGCATGTATATATCTGTATCACCTACATGCCTGGTACTGCCCATTGAGGCCACAAGAAGGTGTCAGAACTCCTGGAACTGGAACTACAGAGTTCTGGGCTACCATCAAGAGCTGGGAACCAAGCTCTACAAGAGCAGCAAGTGCTCTTAACCACTGAGCCATGAGAGACCCTAGGAACTAGGTAGAAAGAACAGACCCAGAACAGCATACAAAACCACAAAAGTTATCAACCTAAGCCCGTATGTTGTTTTGCAACATGCACTATGGACAATTCGTTGTTTTCAATGTCACAATAATGTTTTCACAACATACAGGTATATATACATTATTCTGGGCCAGGCTCCCAGCACCCACATGGTGGCCAACAGCGATCTTTAACTCCAGTTCCAGGGATCCAATGCTCTCTTCTAGCCTCTGTGGGCACTGCACACACACAGTGCACTTACATACATGCAAGCAGACCACTCATACACTTAAAATACAAATAAATTATTAACAACTTAAAAAACAGCTGGGAATGGTGGCACATGCCTTTAATCCCAGCACTCTGGAGGCAGAGGTAAGCAGATCTCTGTGAGTTCAAAGCCAGCTTGGTCTACATAGTGAGTTCCAGGCCAGTTGGGGCTCCAGGGAGTCTCTGTCTCAAAAAAAAAACAACAAAAAAAAATTAAAAAACAAAAAATGATTAGACAGGCATGGTGAAACATGCCTGTAATCCCAGCACCTGGGAGGCAGAGACGGGAGGATCTCTGTGAGACTGAGGCCAGCATGATCTACACAGGCCAGGTGGGGGCCTGCGAGCAACCCTGCAAAGACTGCTCAGAGAGGAAGCGAGCAGGGCAAGGCTTGGCTTGTTCTGAAAACCTCCCGACTGGCTAAAGGACATTTCCCGGTCTCCTGGGACTTGTGATCTGAGCATGATCATCGCTGATGTCTATGGGACTCTGCCCATGTGGCGGGTTGACCTTTAAGCCGATTGGATACATTTGGGATGGGATTTTGGGGGGGGGGGTTCAAACTGCAGTTTTTGCCTTTATAAGCTCTGTGACACCTGCAATAAACGAGTTCCTGCTTGACGAGACTCCCTGTCGCATCTGACTGTCCTCGGCAAGGAGGGCTAGTGGAACAGGTGGACAGCGCATCCCTTTTTCCCTGCTCTCCTGTGTGGGTGGCTTCTTCAGAGAGGTCTGCAGGCCGGGTCTGCTCCAGCCCGGATGCCCCCACAAAGTTTAAAGCTATAGGCTAAGCTTAAGCTTAGCTATGCTTAGCTTAGCTTGTAAAAGTTAATTATTGGGGCTGGAGGGATGGCTCAGCAGTTGAGCACTGTCTGCTCTTGCAGAGGACCCAGGTTCAAATCCCAGCACCCACATGGTGGCTAATAACCATCTGTAACTCCAGTTCCAGAGACTCCAAAGTCCTCTTCTAACCTCCTCAGGCATTGCACAACATGGATGCACTTACACACATGCAGGCAATACACTCAGACACATAAAAAAAAAAAAGTCCATAAGTTATAAGAAAAGATATATAAAGTTCTAAGAACCCAAGTCCTAGTGAGATTTTCCTAAAGCATAGCTAAATTTAAATAAGCTGATTACACAGTAGGAAGGCAGACTGAACAGACAGCATTCAATGATCTCAATATATAAGATTAACTTTAGTTGCAAAGAATAAGATAGGAAGCATTCCCACAACTTTCAAGACTTAAAGGGCAAATTTTCAAAGAGCTTTAAAAGGTCCCTTGATCCCCAGAACATTCCATAAAATATTTCACTTATCTTGAAGCACCTTTAAGATACACTTAGTACTATAGTACAAGTGCCTGTTTACCTATCAGTTTCATCAGAAGATTATGACCATCCCATAAGTGGACAATACCGTATCCTATTTATCACTGTCTCCTGGTGCTGAACAGGCAGTCTACAGATACTTGGTCCAGTAGGTGGCTGGTAGGTAGGTGGCTAAAGGAGCCCAAAGAAGTCCAACATTTAACGATAACTTTTTAAAAGCTAATGCATATGTCTCTTCCCTAATTTATAAATAGTATGTCTTTATTCAACCATTGTCTTTACAACAAAAATAATGAAATACCAAAAATAAAAAATAGAGCTGGGTTTTATATGCCAAGTAGAAAGTTCAGATTACTTACATTTGTAACATAATTATTTTAATGACTAGATTATATAGAAAGCATACTGTAAAGTCTAGATGCAAGGAAAATGTATTTAATATAATTTCTTATATGTTTTATTAGTAGCATTGCTTTTATTTTTCTAGTGAGTGCTTACTACTTTTATTTCATTCAGTGTATCAAGAAAGAACGCCTAAGTTCATAAACTGTACTTCTTTTGTATTTTGGCCAAAAACCAATTTTCTTCCATCTTTTAATATTCCTATATTATGCCTACAAAATTCCAAGTATATTCTTTCATTTTAAACAATCATTAACTCCTTCCAAAACTATAACCTTTAATTAATGGACCCATCTATTTATGAAATGCTTATTATACTAAAAACCTTGCCAAATAGTTACCTCCAAAATTATATGAATTTTAAATTACAAGGGGAAGACTGATTTTATATATTCACACATATTTTAATGTTTAATTTTCATACAACAAAGTATGAATCTTAGATAAGATTTTTAAAAAGATAAGATTTCAAAATGCTAACATGAAGAGAGTTTACCTTTAGTATTGAAGTCATGAACACAGAGAGGCCCATCAGGACAAAAATTATCAGCCCCGTAACCCGCTGTTCACGAATTCCCAAAAATTTGGGCTGTTCCCCTGGAGCAGAACATTCAGATTCAACTTTTAAGCTGTTGACATGACTTATAGACAACACTGTTGCAGCCACGAACCACGGAAGGCCCATGATAGAGCAGACGCCCAACATGACACCGACCATGAGCAAGTCAAGGTGATAGCCAGCTCCCTTCTGAAACGGGAAATAAACACTTGTAAATCTAGGCAGTACCTTCATGTTAAAATTCTGAATTATTAAGAGAGCGGGAAGAAACTAATTTTCATCTTACAACTTTTAATTCTAATTATTAAGGGAACATCTCAAACCCTTAAAGTCGTCTTACAGAATTACCTTCAGTTTGTGTTCCTTTCTGTTGATGATTACAGCTGTGATTTGTTGGTCCATAAAGATGAGAATGGTACAAAGCAGAGCTGGAACTGCTGCAATCAGTAAGGTCCACCAAGGGTTGTTTCCCAGTGGGCATATGATCCAGCCCCTTTCTGAATGAGTAGGCTGTTAGATAAAAGAGGAAAAACTTCATTCTGAACTAAATTTCTACAGTACAGAGTGGGTTTATTCTAAGAAATGCAAAAAGATTGTAAAAATCTGAACTAACTCTTAAGATGTAAGGTGAATTATTGCAGATAGTCACAGAAATTCCTTCCAAGCCTACAAGCATACCCTGTCCTAGGGTTCATCCACTCTTCCCATTTAGAGGTAGAATCTACTTCACTTCCCCTTGAACCGAAGTTGATCTTGTAACTTCAAACAGAGTAAACATGTATGGTCTTCAAATCATGACTTCAAGAAACTTTGCAGCTCCTTTAACCCTCTCAAAGTCCTGAGATGACCGTGGTGTCAAATAAGCCTACGTAACCTTTCTTGAGAGCAAGATACAAAGCAGTAGGAGAGCAGGAAAGAGAATGACCACCACCCTAGCAGTTCCAACCCCCTGAGCTGTGTCTCCAGGCAGGTGGATGAGGCAAGACTAACCCCACCAAAGTACAAGAATACTACAGCCGTGAAAATGATGAGACCACATCCTACCCAGCAGGCCCAAATGCCAAAGAATTATAAACAGAGGGCTCCTGTTAGAGACTGGTATTTTTTGTTTTTGTCTTTTTTTTCGGGGGGGGGGGTATGCAGACATAGGGTTTGTGAAGTAGCCCAGGTTAGCTTCAAACTCACAAACTTCCTGCCTCAACTTCTCCAGTTCTGAGATTACAGACAGGCATCTCAGCACCAGACTGTTTTGAGGAGGTTTGTCCTGCAGAGACTAGACACATGAACTAGAGCATCATGTAATGTGGACTTACACACTCCAGACATAATGAAATAAATCTTTCCTGGACCAACCCCAAAAGTACCTTGTGTAAGATTTCTGCAATTAGTCACAGCAAAGTTGGTACTGAGTCAGAAGTGGCACAAAGACTACTGAAAAACTCTGGCACCTTTCCAGAGATTTAACTAGGGTCTTGCTGCAGCTTTTATAAATTCAGTTTAGATTACTTCTATATAAAGGAATAGAGGATGCTTTCTTTTTCCCTGTTCCTCTAAGAGAACAGCTATTCTGGGTACTGCATTCACTCTTTGATGGACTTTGATACTTTTCTTAAATATGCTCATTCATCCCTTTATGTGATATCTTTTGTCTGTATGTGGCAGTGGGAGGGCGAACACATGTACCTTTGTGTGCACATTGAGGCAAGAGAAGGACAAGTGTCCTACTCTGTTACTTTCCACACTATTTCTTTGAGGCAGGGTCTCTCACTGAACTTGGAAGCTAGGCTGGTAGCCAGAGAGCTCCAGCAATCCTCCTGTCTCTGCCATCCATAGTGCTGAGGGATTATAGGCACATGTGCCAACCATACCCAGCTTTTTATGTAGGTGTTGGGATCCAAACTGGGGTCCTCATGCTAGTGTAGCAAGCACTCAAGCTCTTCAGCCACTACAGTATCATTTTTCATGTGAAACATCATTTTTCCTTTCAAAGCATCAGCTCTTCAGAGACTACATACACTTTGGAGAATTTTACATATGAGTACACTGTATTCCTATCATTTTCACTCTTCTCTCACCTTTCCAGCTCATTGTGTCCCTCTCATACCCCTTCTCAAATTCATGACCTCTTCTGTAAGTATTGTTTTTACACTTACATTTACACACACACACACACACACACACACACACACCCCTCCCTCCCTACCTACCTTGCTGGGTTCAATTAGTGCTGCTTTTATATACATGGGGTTAGAGCAGGCCACTTAGGCTTGGGTAACCTTTAAGGAGGCTCATCTCTGGGGAAAAGTGATTCTCCCTCTCTCAGCGACTACTAACTGCCTGTAGTTCTTCCACTAGGGGTGGAGCCTCTGACCTATCCCCCATCCATATGTGCATGTGAACTGGTGTGGTGTTGTGTACATCTTCTCCAGGCAATCATATCGTTCAGACGCAACATCCATGGCATATCCAGAAGATTAATCATGCAGGAGTCTTCCCGGTCCTCTGGCTCTCAAAAACTTCCCATTCTCTCTTCTATAGTGCTCCCCAAGCCTTAGTCAAGGGCTGACTATATGCATTTTTAATGTAACTACTTAAAGAGGCAGTTTCTTGCTTCAAGTAGTTTGGTATTTCCAAGAAAGAATCATTTGTTTTAATCCTTACCTTAAATTTCTCAGGAACATTAAGTTTAGGAGATGGAACTCCTACAAAGTAGTCAATTACAACCATTATTACTATTGTGATAAATACAGCAAAGTCACTGATTGTCGATCGCACCTATGGTAGAGGGATTACATTAATATAAACACAGAATTACTTCCTGTCTTTTCGAAATAATTCATGTCTTTCACATGAAATGTCACTAATGTGTAGATGACATTTTTAATAATTAACAGTGTCACTAGATATATCTATATCCAATTCTTCCCTAAATGGTGAGAAATAAGTCACAACTAACCTACTGTTTCTCAAAGCACTATTATCTTCCTCCTGTGAACAGACATGTAATACATTTTTTTTTTACTAAAAAAGTTTCTTTTAGACTGTTTAGCACAAAGTACTAATCTTAAACAATAAATTGCTTTAAAGTAAATCATGAAAATGAAATAACATGAATATTATCAAAATTTCAGTTACCTTGGTAGGAAAATATCGCTTGGTCTTAAACTGCTTGAGGAATGAAGACAGAAAAAACGTTGTGAAAAACAAGATGACACACCAGAAGAACACATCTGGAGTGTAAGGTCCATGAGGACTACAAGCTGATCCTAGGAACACACCACGGTAGGTTTTACACTCCTAGAAGGGGCAGGGGGGAATGAGGTAGAGGAGATTTTCAAATATCCAATAAAGCATTCATGAAGATATTTGATTCTAGGATGTCAATTTTACGTTCTACTCAGAAAGCCACCGCTAACTACACCACATCAAGAAATAATATGATTTGTCCATCAAAATCACTGAAATGGAATATCTCACCAACTTTCTCCTTTCTTTCAACTGCATGTTACTTTAGAGAAAGGGGCATAATGAGTACTAACTGTGAAATGCTTCCTCTGCATTCCTGCATGGCCGTAACTGCACTGTCTTTCATTCACTTTTAATATGTGGTTTAAGTAAAAGCAGCGGTCATAAAATTACTACTGTGGTCTTTACAATGTTGAATGGAAAATTCTTAGAGTGATACCTTAAAAGACAAATGGAGCTGGGTATGGTAAAATCACACACACACACACACACACACACACACAAGTCTAATCCTATCTCATGGGGTAAGGCAGGAGAATTAATAATTGCAAGTTATCCTCTGACCTCCACCTCTATATGCATGTAATCAATCATAATAATAATAATAATAATAATAATAATAATAAAAAGCAGGAAAATGAAAGGCGGTTGAGTTAGCTCTAAATGACAACCTGAGATTGAAGACATGGTCTTGCTGGGCAAATGCCTGAGTATCTCCAGCACTCAGGAGGCAGAGACAGGTGGATCTCTGTGTGTTCAAGGTTAGCCTGGACTACATAGCAAGTTTCAGGCCAGCCAGAGATACACAGTGAGACTCTTATCTAAAAAAAAAAAAAAAATACACACACACGCACACAAAATGAAGTCAGTTCTTTAATATAAAACAATCACAAAAATCTATTGACTTGACTTTCCTTTGGGGGCAAAAGAATGAGTGACAGGTATAGAAGTTAACAAAGGCACTAGCTTCTCAAGTCCTCCTTCACCTTACTGGTAGTCCCAGCAACTGTAACCCATATTAAGAAAAACAAAGCAAAATAAACAAAACCCCTCAAGGTTAGAGAAAAACAATCTATTAGTAAACCTAATCTAGTCCAAGGATGGTAGAATGAAAAGCTACCAAAACCACTAAACATGGATTTTTCTTAGTTTTGCTTTTTGTTCTGCTTTTTCTTTTTCCTCTGTTTCTAGGGATTGAACTTGGGCTATGCACACGCTGAGCAGGTACTCTACCATTTGGTGGCACTCTCAGTCCCTAATGTGACCTTCCTGACATCAAGAAAACATACAGCTAAGATACACAGCAATAACAAAGCATCCAGCCCATCATGAAATAAATTCTTTAAGCAAAATCAATTTTATTCTAACACTTCAATTAAATATACCTCTTCCATAACAAAAATAACTTTTAAAATATAAAATCGTAAAGCATGAACCTAAGTTGGATACAGATTGGTACTGTTTTAATTAGCCATTGTCAGAATTTTCTGTGATGGAAATGTTATATATCTGCACTGTTCAATTCAGAAACCAGTAGTCATATGAGGCAACTGGGTGCTCTGAGTGTGGCTAGTTAACCAAAAGCCCAAGTCTTTTTGGAAGATAAGCTCTCACTCTGTCGTACAAGTTGTCATCATATTCACAGGCTGAATGCCAGCACTATAGGCATGCACTGCCATGCCTGGTTTTAAAATTAAACTTTTCACAATTAATTTAAACTTAGACACATTAGTGCATTATTGTATACTGTGTGGCATAAGTTTAAATTACTAACAGGAAAAAATTACAGATGATTATTTTTCAAGTAACATAGTTAGGGAATCACTTTCATTTTTATTAAAGGAATAATCAGGCTGGAGAGATGGCTCAGTGGTTAAGAGCACTGGCTGCTCTTGCAGGGGATCAGGCACCCACATGACAGCTGAAAACCGCCTATAACTCCAGTTCCAGGGGATCCAACACTCTCTTCTGACCTCCATGGGCACTGCACAACACAGGTGCACTTATACACATGCAGGCAATACACTATTACACATAAAAAAATAAGTAAAGTATTTCATAAAAGAAAGAAAGAATCTGTAGTCATTTTCATAATTCAATACCAGAGAATGTCAGGGGATCTCAGTTTTAATTCTGACTGTTAGCATTACTTTACATTCTTTGCCTAACTTCAACCTTGTATCACTTACATACCAAGTATTAGGGATGTTGTAGGGTTAGAACACTATTTCCCAATGTAAACATATAATATTCAGCATTCAGCATGGCACATGTTCATAACACACTTTAGCCCCTTTTCCTTCTAGCTTTCTCACTGCTTGAATTAGTCTCACCTCTACAAGGCGAGGTTCATAAGTAAATTCACATCACTCTGTCACTCTGTTTTGTATTATTTTCAGACATGTTTTCACTCCACAGCCTAGACTGGGCTCAAGCTCAGGGCAATCTTTCTGCCTCAGCCTCCTAAGCACTGTAATCACAGGCATGAGCAGTGACACCTGTAACTTACAACTTTCTAGTAGTTCTATGCTGGTAGTAAATATCATCAATGTCCATCTCTCATACTAGTTCCATTATTTTCAGTCTATGGTGCCTAGTGCTCGACACCAAAAAAAAAAAAAAAAAAAACAAACAAACAAAAAAAAATGGTGATTCGTTCTAGTCTGGTTCTATAGCCTGGGCACATCCAATGCAGAATACAGAATAAAAAAAAAAAAAAAAAAAAAAAAAAAGAATAGAACAACATATTTTTTAAACAAACTATATATTCATTTTCAAGCAAAAAAGTCAAATAAAATCAGAAAAAGCTAAGGCAAGCTGGACATGGTGGGAGGTTGAGACAGGAAGACTGCTTCTAGTTGCAGTAAGGCTTGGGCTATGGTGTAAAACCATCTCATAAAAAATAATAATAATCAACAATAACAAGAAAAAAACAACAGGAAAAGGCACAGAGCCAGAATGTTATGATATTTACAAAATCCTTTACTTCCTAATATACTTACAGAAACAGTAAGGTTTCTCCAGGAAATACTGTGTGCTGTCATGTTCTCTCTCTTCCACAGCTCCACAGTTTCATTGCTAGGGTTGGAAGGCTCAGCACATACACATCTGAGAAATTGGAACAGGAAAAATTTTAAGAATGCTACATTTCATGCTCATTATTTTTCTAAGTCAGTTGCACAATAAGGCAACATTTAACTTCTCAGCATTTCTTCCATGTAATTAAACATGGAGAGAAGAAAGTAAAAATAGAAGGCAGAAGCAGGAGCATCCCAAGTTTGTGATCAAGCTGGTCTACATAGGGAGCTGCAGATCAGCTAGAGCTACACAGGAAGACCTGTCTTGAAAACACAACCAGGGAGGGGGAGGAGGAAGAAGTGAAGAAAGAGGAGAAGAAAAGATGGGAAGGGAGGAAAGAAGAGAGAAGAAAGGGGAGGGAGGGGACAGAAGAGAGAAGTGAAAACTCATGACAAACAACCAAATGGTTGATATATATGTATGTATATATGTATATGTATGTGATATTAAACAAATACAATGGTCAGTAAAATAGTTATTTAAAAGCACTAGATGGATATGGCTTCAGGGAAGACTATATCTTCTTTAAACAGATACTATCATGTTTATTAAGACTGTTTACTACTAACTCTTATCTCCTTGTGCTCTACAGGCCTTAGTATTACTGTCTCCTGGTGTCCAAACAACCAAACACTCCCAACAAAATTCACAGCACTATCACCCTTCTCATGCTCATCCTTTATGACCATAAGGGTCACTCTGAGCACAGAGTGTTGTACAACCTATAATCTCAGCATCGTGGAGGTTGAGGCAGGAGGATGAAGCTACACAGCCAACTTGAACAGAAGAAAAGAAACACTTTTTTGTTTTTCTTGTGGTAATGGAGTTAGAACCCAGAGTTTTATGCATGACAAGCCAAGTGCTTTATTACTACCTATATTCCTAGGCCTTAAAGAATCATTCATTTTTTTCAAAAACAGATTTATTTATATTTTATGTATATGAGTGTTTTGCTTGCATGTATGTATGTGTACCATGTGCATGCTTAATGCCTGTGAAGGCCAGAAGAGGGAGTCAGATCCCCAAGAACTGAAGTTACTGATGTTTGTGAGCCACCATGTTGGTGCTAGGAACTGAATCTGGGTCCCCGCAAGAGCCCCAAATGCTGTTAACTGCTGAGTCTTCTTTCTAGCCTCCAAGACTCATTCTTCAACAAGTAAATAAAACAGTTTTTCATCAGAACAGGACCAGGAGATTCTTAAGATCAGAGAGTTCAGTTCATATCCAGAACTATTTCAAATGCCTTAAAAAGCCTAGAAACACAATCAAAGAAACCTCTAAAAGTGAATTTTAAAATAAAAAGTAGAATCAAACCTGAGAAAAGGCAAGAAGATGGATTTGGAGTCCACTCCGGCTCTATCATTTACTAGCTCATTGATGTAAGGCAAGTTTTAACCACTGACAGCTTCAGTTTCTTCACACCCCAGTAGGACTAAGGTATTAACACTATGAAATGAATGAGGCAACAAGAACACAGCACATGCAATATGCTCACAGACACATGCTGTTCATAGCACTTACTGTTATCTAAAATGAAACTTAAAAAATATTGGCTGGCACTTAACAGTGAGAAACTCCAGCATTTAAGAGCAAAGAAGAAAGACACAAGAGAGGTGCCACATACGAGACTAGGGATCAAAGTGTCTAATGTTCTCAACAGGTCAATGTCCTGCAGTAATTTTCATACTCCTTCCTACTTTGTCCATCAAGCTGAGAATGTGCAAGGAAGGTAGCAGGGGAAGAGAGAAATATGGGGGAAGGGAGGAGGACAGGAGTCTGGGGCTTAGTTCCAATAAAGAGAATGGTCCATTTGTCTTTTTTGTTTGTTTTGATTTTGTTTTGATAGTCTGTTGTGGTTCAGATTAGAATCAAATTCTCTCAATGCTGGCCTTGAACTCCTGATCAAGTGCTAGGATTACAACATGCTACCACATCCAGACTGCCATTTTCTACTTATTTTTAGAAGTTATTATTTACTTATTTGGGAAGGGAGATAGCGTATGCCACTGTACATGTGTAGAGACTAGAGGATAACCTTTGAGAGCTGGTTCTCTCCATAAGGTAGGTCTTGGAGACTGAACTCAGATGGTCAGTCTCAGTACCAAGCACTTTCACCTGCTGAACTGTCTCTCTGACCCACTTTTAAAATTTTTATTTATTTTTACTTTATGTGTATGTGTGTTTAACATTCATGTATGTGAATGTACCATGTCATGCAATGCCAAGAGAGGCCAGAAGATGGCATCGGATTCCCTGGAACTAGAGTTACAAGTGATTGTTAGCCACCATGTGGTGCTGGGAATCAAACCTGGATTCTCTGCAAGCGCAGCCAGGGCTCTTAACCACAGAGCCATCTCTCCAGCCCCTTGCCCACTTTTAGTATTTTGATGATCACATTCCTTCTTGTAAGTCAATGGAATGGAGTATTTATATCACACATGATTGCTAGATAGCAAATATGGGCATCTTAGATATATCTGATTTTAACAACCTATTTAATCTTTTATTGTACATATCTCCAACTTTTTGTTACTACACATTAACTTTTCAAATCCTATTTTATCCTAAAGTTTAAATGAATATGAAATGTCCTAAAATTCTCCTTAATCAGAATTTCCAGTAAATATTACCAAGCTTTAAAAATATTAATCATGGGTTGGGTATACTGGCACATGCCTTTAATCCCAACACTCAGAAGGCAGGCAGCTATCTGTGAGATGGAGGCCAACCTGGTTTACACAGAGATTTCCAGCTGGAGCTGCAGAGACCCTGTCTCAAAAGATAAAAAATGCTAATTATCATGGCCTTCGAGATAGCTCATCTGGTAAAGATGCTTTGCTGCTCAAGTCTGGCAACTTGAATCTGATATCCAGAAACCACAAACTGGAAAACCAACTCCACAAAGTTGGTCTGACTGCCACCTGCAGGCTACATGGGCTCCCCTCCACATACACACAAATAATAACTTAAAAAATATTTATCAAGCTGGACGTGGTGGCGCACGCCTTTAATCCCAGCACTCAGGAGACAGAGGCAGGAGGATCCCTGTGAGTTCAAGGCCAGCCTGGTCTACATAGTGAGTTCCAGGACAGCTGGGGCTACAGAGAGACCCTATCTCAAAGAGACAAAAAAAAAAAAAAAAAAAAAAAAAAAAAAAAAAATTTATCAGTGAAAGACTGGGGATATAGTTCAGTAGAACAGGCCTACCAAGCACAAAGTCCTGGCTTCTATGCCCAGTACCACAAAAAAATTATGTCATGCCTTCCTTAGCAATAGTATATCATAATTGGAAGGATAAAATAAATAGCATGGCCATGTACAAGGAGAGCAGGTACATTTGTTGAATATTCCATACTTTTCAAAAACAATAATATAAAACGTGATGTAGGATATATAAAAAGTATGCTCAATATCCTTCTATATACCTAAGATTTGGTTAAAGAACATAAGCAAATACACAGAACAAAGATTGCCAATCTATTTAAACTGGCCAGTCCAACTCAAGCAGAAGACCACACACATGCGCGCACACACACACACACACACACACACACACACACACACGAATAAGTCACTTCAGTTATATTAGTTTCCTTTCCTGCTACTATAATACAATGTGTCAACAAAAGCAATGCAGAGGAGAAAGGGTTTGTTTTAGCTCACAGTTCCAGGTCCTTCATTCCAAGGAAGTCACAGCAGTAAGAGCTGGAAGCAGCAGCCAGTCAGACTGACTGTATCCACAGTAAAGAGGCAGGAAGTAACTAATACACGCTTTCATATTAGAGTTCAGCTTTCTGTACCCTTAAACAGTACAGGATCCCCTGCCTATGGGAATAGGTACCACCCACAGTGGGAGGAACTTCCTACCTCAATTAACGTAATCAAAATAATCCTCCACAGACATGCTCTCTGGTCACCCTGATATAGACAGTCCCTTGAAGGTGAGTCTTGATTGTGTCAAGTTCACAATTAAAACCAACCACCACAGTAAACAAAACTGAATGAACTTGACTAACTAGAATTATATCCCTGAATGCTTTCACAAAATTCCACCTGAAATATGTCAAGTATTCTAGAGCTACATGGTAAGGTATAGCCAGTACAGTGAATATCACACTGCAAAAATTCCATTCCTTCTCTCCCTCCCTACCTTCTACCTCTTCTCCTTTCCTTTCCTCCTCTCCCCTCCCTTTGCATACAGTCCAAGCTGACCTTGTAGAAATTCTCCTACCTCAGCTTCCTGAGCACTGAGATTAAAGATGTGCACCACCAAGTCCAACTCTCAAAATATCCATTTTCTTAGGCTCTAACATCACATATACATATGTAAATGTATATGTGTATATGTGTGTGTCTGTGTATAATATGTATGAATGTTTTGCCTCCATGTATGTAAGTGTACCCATGTGTGCAATGTCTGTGGAGGCCAGAAGAGGGCATAGGATCACAGGAACTGGAGTTACAGATGGGTTGTTAAATGCCTCCTGGTACCTCTCCAAGAGCAGCCAGAGCTTTTAACCACTGAGCCATCTCTCCAGCCCCCCAAAATATACTTTAACATAAGGAAGAAATAGGAGCACTTACGCATAGCTGGTCAGTAGATCCGAGCTATTGTGAGTATTAAATGCATATGTTTTTCCTAAATGAAAGAGCTTCTCCAAAGCCTCATAGATGAATATAATACAAATGAGAGGTGCCAACGCTTCTTCTGTGAACCCAGTAATGTAACACACAAGGCTGCTTGCATCTGCTGCACCCAACACAGTGCACAAGAAAGAAGTCCAAAGACCAATACTGGTTCTTAATGACAAATAGGAAAGGTGATAATCTCTACAGAATTTAAATAAAATTTTTGCAAACACTAGGACCGGACCTGTGCTCCCCAGTATTGTTAGAGGTTGCCCAGCAAACAATGAATGGGCAATCCCAGTCCATGATGCTCCAAAAAGAAACTCTACTGCACGTATTCTGCCTTCTGTAGCTTCTCCAAGCAGTCCTCCAAAAGTGACTGCAGGAGACATACACGCACAGTATAGGAAAAGAATCGAGGCCAGGCACTGCAGTTTCCCATTGACCTTAATAACAGGGCATGGTAACACCAAAAGCTGCCCTAAGGAATCTCCTGCCTTCCAGATATAATCTTCATTACCACCATTGTGGAGAACAAGTCCAATTTCCCCCTGGTAGTCTGGGTCAATCACCCCTCCTAATACTGGTATTCCTTTCTTAGCCTGCTGTGTTAAGGGCATCAGAAGCCCAAAGTGTCCAGGGGGAAGTCTTAGCTTCCAGTTCAATGGAATGTTTATTGTCTCTCCTGACAGAAGCACTCCCTCCTCTGGAACCAAAACACCTAAGCCAGCAGAGTGCAAAGTCAAGGGTACAGGAAGCAAAAATTTTCCTAGTGAGTCACCAGGGGTGATAGTGAGTGGAATCATTCCCACTTCCACCCCTTGATTCCTGGACCCATGAATCCTGGCTATAGGAGAAACTGTACCATATATTGG
>NW_008338533.1:334480-369628 GCF_000622305.1 Nannospalax galili | reverse complement strand
AAGTTTTAAATGCATATGTTTTTCCTAAATGAAAGAGCTTCTCCAAAGCCTCATAGATGAATATAATACAAATGAGAGCCGCAAACGCTTCTTCTGTGAACCGAGTAATGTAACATACAAGGCTGCTTGCATCTGTTGCAACCAACACAATGCACAAGAAAGAAGTCCAAAGACCAATACTGGTTCTTAATGATAAATAGGAAAGGTGATAATCTCTGTTTAGAAATATAAATGGGGACATGGTCACCATGTTACATAGAATAGCATTTGCACCTAAAACTTTTTATAGCACAAAAGCAGTTCTTTAAATATAACAATTACTAAATGGCAAAATAATGATTAGCTAAAACTCTGCTTCAACTGAAGACTTGGATATTATATAAATGATTTAATGTGAAGATATACTAGAACAATAAATGCATCAAATCATGAGACCTCAGCTACATGGAATAAATGATATATGAAACAACTGTGGTGGATTCCCTCTGAAGATGTAGAGTCTACACATGTTAATATGGCAAAGACATCCACCACTACTCCCTCATTACACACCACTATCACTAGAGGAAAGCAGTTTCTTATTTTTAATTTCTAATAATGGATTACTCTAGGAGGCTATACTTCAGGTCATTTCATCTCTATTAGTCTACAGAGGGTGCCAAATCAGAATCAGCTTGGCTAGTGGGCAATCAGAACAAGAGTTACATTAATCAAATATTCAAATGCACTATGGTATTTCAGTTTAAAATATTCAATTTCATTGATGTCACGCAAGGAATGGTCTTGACTATGTTGAATTCAAAGTCTATTAGGTACATACCATGTTCATATTAGGTTCATACTATGAACAGCCTAGCTAGTAGACACTGACACCTCTCTCTGATGGCCTTGAGCCCATTACATAGGATAGACTGGCGATGTCAAACTGGGCTTTCAAGATCTACTTCACTTTAAAGTTCCTGTGCAAGACCAGCATTTCACCCAATCAACAGACCAAATAAACATCTTACTGATTTAATCTTGTTAGCACTAAGGATTTCTATTGTTCCTCAAATTAGCAATATTCTAATCCATTAAATTCACATTGGTGAACAATCTTATTTTCTTCTCAACATTACTGAATAGGAATGGTGGTGGTCAGGACCCTTGGTAAGGTCAACCACATAGGTGTGCAAAGATATTGAAAATATACTTATCGTTAATACAACTAAATGTAGTTCATAAATAATACAATATAATTAATATAATTGCACATATATGCAAATACATGGGATGACAATAGTCACTTACCTACAGAATTTAAATAAAATTTTTTCAAACACTAGGACTGGACCTGTGCTCCCCAGTATTGTTAGAGGTTGCCCAGCAAACAATGAATAGGCAATCCCAGTTAATGATGCTCCAAAAAGAGACTCTATTGCACTCTGTTTAAGGGTAAAAAAAAAATGAATAGAGGCAACACATCAAAAACTTATCTCTAACTTACTATAACACAATGTAAGACATCTGGAAAACATACATTCTAACCAAGTAGTTACAAATATAAAGGAAACACATTATTGTGCTTTAAAACTAAATGTGTGGAAAATTGTAATTCTATCTCAAGTACATCAGTAAAGTTGCTTTATTTTTGCAAACTTTTGACAATCATCATTAATTCAAAACAACACTGCAAGACACAAAGCACAAAGAATAAATGGGAGAGAAACACCCAGAGCTTCAACATCATCTATGGATGTTTTATTTTGATGTCTATGGCAAATAAAAAAATGTATTATTTTTATTACTTTTATATGACTGAAATATTCACCTTAAAAATAAAAAGTGCATTAAATATTCAACATGGAAATTATACAAAAAATTGCAAAAAGATATATGTGTGAAACTCTCAAACTTTTCTTAAAAATGCAACTTTTCATATATTTTAAAATAATTACTCTAACATGACAGCCTTAGTTAACCAATTTATATTGAAATGATAAAATTAACAAAGTAAATGAAAAAAAAAAAGCTCTGTAAAAAATTCACAGACACCATAAATGACAAAGTATCTTATCACTATGAGATAAAAAGAGAAAATGAAAATCTCAAACACATTTTGAGTTAGGAATACCAATTTTATTTCACCATCAGCACTATAGCCTAGTTAAGGAGGTTATTAGATGGTAAAGCAATGATAATGTGCTATGCCACTAGACAAGGGGACAGAAAGAAAGGAAAAGAGTTTATCATTCTTAAGCATCAAAGCCAACTCAGAAGCGCTATCCAGAAAGGAAAAAGCCCAGGATTGGTAAAAGCTAGAAAAGAAGTGGTAAGAAGCAATATTCTTGAAACAAGAGGCAGCATAGCAGCAGCAAAGACAGGGCTGACATGGAAGACTGGTCACTACCACAGAGGAGTCATGGAGGCACCTTAACCTTTTCTAGCCAAGCTCTCTCATTTGTAAATGGGGGTAATGATAATTAGGAGACACTAACTAGTATTTCTGAAAACACCTACAAATACTGTATTACTTGGGGCATAGTAAACAAATGGCAGCAATTTTTACCATCAACTCTAACAACATGCTCTAAATTCAGAATCACAAAGTAACAGGATAATGAAAATATAATTGAACTACTGACAGCATGGAAAACAAGCATCTGTATTAATAATACGTGTTAACTATATAGGAGAAATCTATTTTCTTTCTAAAAAATAAGTTGCACTACAGGACATGAGTAAGGCATCATAAACTCCTTAATTCTATCAAAATGTGCATATTTAAGAATGAATTTAGATGAGATTGAGTTAAAGGAGGAAATTATAAATCCATAAAAAGAGCAAAAACTCTGAGGAGGGATATCATAAACTGTAATGAGGTAGGTGGGCACAAAACAGAAGCCCCTCCTCCAGTAGGGGTTCAAAATGTAGACACTGCCACCAGAAACTCTGTGTTTTATGCCCCCAGCCCTATGGCCACACAAACCTCCCCTTCTCAAAACAACTTTTCCCTAATTTGGAAAACTCCTTTATCCATTTCCACAATGAAACCTGTATTTTCCTACAGAAATCTCAGGTCCTTAAGCACCACTGAAGTTTCTAATTACCCAACAAAAGCCTCACGTGTCTATCGGCACCTGCGCCATCCTATCACTTGACACTGGGCACACCTGGCTGTTTCTTTCAAGCTTCTAGCTTGATTTCCACAAAATGATGCCATCTTCCTTCCTCTTCTAGGGCTCCAACTGTCTAACTTGCTTGGTCATTTTACTCCTCCATTCTACTTTCCACTCCATACACAGAGCTAATTTTCTACTCTTCTCTCCCTATGATCTATCTCAGTTTCAAGCCTCACTGATAATATGAATTGTCCCTAATCTTTACATTCATCCTATTATTCCATAACCTCTGAAAATGAGCCTCCTAATATGTCCATTTCTACAAAGCACAGTAAACAAACACCTCATCTCCACACTGTTTCCTCTATGAAATGCCTGATTTCTCTATTTCTATCACTCCAGTTCCCACAGTGCTCCTTGCATCTCACAGGTGCAGCACATAAAAGCTACAACGCCTATGTATGTAGTTTCCTATCTATCACTTCGGTTAGGACCCCTCTGCCACACTTGTCTCTCCTCCTACTCCGGTGCTAAACACTATCTCAGGCACCAGGTGTTGAAGAACAAAAGGAGATGACAGGTAGTGACGAACTGAGTCAAGGAGCAGTACTTCCATGACATAATGGATAAAACACATTCCACAGAGACCAACAGTTATATGTTCTATTTTTGACAACATATAAAGCAACTTACTAAAAATATGCATATTTGAAACAATGATTAAAGGAAAAGTGAAAAGGAATCTAAACAATAAAAAGTAAATTCAGAATTAGAAAATTCCTGTTAGTTTTTCACCTCATGTTCAGGTCAAGATATGCCTTTATAATTATATTTAGCTTTGGCAATTTTTTAAAAACCTTTATATATAAAAGTACAAATTTTCTCCAGAGTAAATATCAAAGCACACTTGAGAACTTAAGAATTATAAACAGTATCACTTAAATGCCAATTATAAATCATCTCACATACACCCAAAAAAATGCCTTTCAAGATTTTACACAGTATCACAGTTCCTAGTGTAGTATTAACACATACAGCAAATGTAATTTTCACATCTACATCAAAGAAGATTGGCGGTGCTTGCTCAATTACAAATAAAAACTTTGGCTACTTTCACACAGATTAATAACAACGAAATGAAAATAAACATAACTTCAACACTTCATCCTCTCTACAGTTATGTTCTGCTCTTTCAAAGACTCATCTCAGTCTACCAGCAAGGGCTTATGAGTTAAATACAAACCATAACTCTAATCCTATGATAATTTACAGGATGAGGAGGCCCATCAATACATTTTCTACCCATGACCCACCCAGAAGCAATGAGTCTACCCCACAAACTACCCATCCCCAGAAGACAACGGAAGTCTTAATTAAAAAAAAAAACAAAAAACAAAAAACAAAAAAAAAAAAACATTTCATCCAGCACGGTAGGATAAATTGTTCATTTATTTATTTTACCTCAACTGTGCATCTTCTCCTGTTCAAATGGCTTCCCCATGTTTTCCACAGCAATTACCTTTGGGGGAAGTCTGCTTTGGGACAGGTAAATCATGCCGTGGGAAGACTCTTCAAATACAAGCATGAATAGTGAGACAAATGCATACAGACACTTGCCTCTGAAGAGCTAGGAGCCTGGCCACTACCAATCTTTGTACTCACTATTCTGCCTTCTGTAGCTTCTCCAAGCAGCCCTCCAAAAGTGATTACAGGAGACATACACGCACAGTATAGGAAAAGAATCGAGGCCAGGCACTGCAGGCTTAATGCATCCTTGAAGTCACTCAAGAAAAAAGGTGCTTTCCTTTTGATGTCAAGTATCAAACCACCAAAAAGCCTAAATAGGTAAGATGAAACTCGTCAAGCTGTAGACTAGAGGATTCTAGCTAGTTCAAACTAAAACTATGGGCTACATAAAACTGGAGGTGCCTATTGTTTTGTCAACAAAAATTTAAATCCAATTTAAACCATGGTATAGATTACAGAAAATATACCCCTGGATCTCATCAGTTATTGGCAAAGGAAAGATAGATCTCATTACGCTAAAGGCGATATACATATTATTTTGTGAACTACATCTTGAAAAGGCTGCAAGCAAATGATCATAGGAGTAAATGTAACTTTGAATGCAAATAGGCAAGCAAATGTACAATAAACAAAACCTAACCAGACATTCATGTAAATGTTCATATGCAATTCTATTAATTACTGGCTGTATTATAAATCTTAAATGCAATGGACAGAAATACCAAGAAGGCAATTATGCCCTACATGTCTCTTAATGTCAACGTAGTATTGCTATACTTTAATACACAAGCAGTATATCAAATATTGTAATAACTTTAACATGATTTATTTATACATTACTGCCTAGAAAAAAAATCTTAAAAACTAAGTCATTACATATTATGTAGTGTGTATACTAATTACCGTTTTAGGTTTTAGTGAGAATAAATATCTACATTTATGTTAAAATACTAAGTTATACCATTTCAAACTTTAAAAAAAAATTAAATTTTAGATACATTCAACTTGAAAATATTCCAATAAAACATAAGCTCTGTAGGAGATGGTGACTCTTGTTCAATGCCATGTCTCTAGTGAGCAGAACCCTGTCTGTGTACAGAAGGTAACAAATAAATACTGCTGAATAATTTTGATAAGTTTCATGATTCATAAAATAGGTAATCATGTGAATATTAACCACAAGAAAATAGAAAAAATTAAATTTAAGCTTTTGAAGGTTTGGATACTTCAAGCTTTACCATTCTAATTTTCAAGTTAACACTAAATAAATCCTGAAGGCATACTGACAAGTAGAAGTTATTCTATAATCGGGACAGCAAGGGGAATCAGCCTTCAATTAAAAAGATGCCAATGACAATGTAAAAAATGAATCTCCATAATCAAATCAGTAACTGACTACTTCATAGGTGGCTGAGAGAGTTTCTCAGATGATTGCAATCAATGCGATGGGCATTTCTTGGAACTTATACTAACTCTAGCTCTGAAGAACAAAGAAACAATGATAATCAAGAGACCAGCACAGTTTGCACAGGGATGAAATCTTACTCTCCGTTATATTCATCAAGACTAACACATTTCATTACTCAATAATTGTGAATTTGTTTCTCTAAAGCCTATGTATTAGTATTTTTCTTGTCAACAGTGTGTCTATCTATAATATCCTGGTTTTATAAACAAAGACTTGATTCAAGGTCCTTTAGTTCCACAATGACCACCAGTATATACTGTAGAACACCAGTAGGATATGCTTCTCTACAGTGTGAAAAATTGCTGTTATCATAAGCATTTACTACCAAATACCTCAAATACATTTTATGACATTTTACCTGGCAACATTTCTATTTTCTACTCCAAAAATGAACTTTCCAGAGACCATTGCTAGGATTTAATCAAGCTTGTCTACCTAATTTTGTAGTGTTTCAATATATAATGCTCAATTAAGTTTTTAATCTACGCACAAAAATGATTCATTGTAATTTTTCCTTCATCCCATAATTTTCTAACTTGTCAAAATCTGAAAAAAAGACTATTTTCTTTCAGAACCCTCTGAAAAAATTAATTCACATACTAAATATAAATCCAATTTTGAATATATGATCTAATTATTTTTATTTTAAAGTAAAGCTTTGTAAATACTATTGAAATTATTTTTAAATGTAAATTTTCCTTAATGTCAAACACGCTATAGAAAAATGTACATTAAAAAACACATGAAAGAACTAATGGACAAAATTAGGCTCAAAATACTTGGTGAAAAACAAAAAGGCAGTTGGTACCTTTTTCATCAAATCAATACCTAGTCTTGAAGAAACAGCATTTGTACCCACCGTCCAGTCCTCTGCAGCTCAGGCCCAGCATGATGAGCAGCTTCCTTAGGAAGTTCAGCAGATAGTGGGGCAGATCCATTGGGAAACATGGGAATTTTTCTCTTTTCCTGAATTTCACAAAAACACATTTTCAGAGTTTAATTTTAAGAAAACTGACATGCAAGCTGAGATGGTTAGAGGGAGCATTGTATCTCACGTGGACTTTTTATGAGTACTCTTGGAAAAAAGCTTCCTAATGCAAACTTCCTGCTTAAATAAACTAATTTAGAAAGGGATCTAACATCTAATTCTGTTCATATTTTAAATTTACAATGAGCTTTTTGCATCTTATATTCTAACATCAATATATAAGATATATTTATGCAGACCATTTCAAGTTTCTAGTTTGTAATAGCTATTAAAACAAATATCAAAAAAGCATATTTCTCACTAAAATATTTTAAATTGTGCTCATGTTAATTACCAAAATTTAAACTTTCATTTTTACAGATGCTACTTTCTATATACATCTCTAATGCCAGTTCTCAAGAGGCTGAGGCAGGAAAACTGTGTGTTTAGGACCTGCCTGGGCTATGTAACAAAACTGTTCAAAAGAAACAAAAAAAGAAAAGGAAGAGGAAGCAGGAGAGAATTCCTTCAATTCCCTTATACTTTTCTTTAAGTCCAATAGTACCACTTCCATGATACAGGATATTCTCCCCCATGTAAAGACAAAAGGAGCATTTCAGATGTTACCTCAAGAGAGAACTGACTAAAGGAACACTATGTACTGACAAGCACATGTACTGGAAAAGTGGGAGGGAATGGAAAAAGCAGGAGCTCCCCTAAGTCAAAGCTCTAAAGGAACTACAGACTTACAATACCTTATTTACATAGAGTGATTAGACCTATTATAATCATTTGAAAATGTCAAAACTAAAACCAACTTACAACTTACATCAAAAGGGAAAGATAAAGCTTTACACAAGCCCAAGAAAATAGGAAGAATGGTATAGACTACATATTAGTGCTATAATCTAAGGGATTCAGCTAAAATATCATTTAAAAATGAAGAACTAGCTGGGCAGAGACTAGAGTTTATAATCCTAGTTTCTGGATGCTACAGCAGGAGGATCACGGTAAGTTTAAGACTAGCCTGGCCTACATAGCAAGTTCCAGGCCAGCCAAAACTTCACAGTAAAACTTTGTCTCAAAAAGCAACAAATATTGTTAAGAAAAAAAAAATTCAGGGCTGGAGAGATGGCTCAGTGGTTAAAAACACTGGCTGTTCTAAAAGAGGACCTGGGTTCAACTCCCAGCACCCACATGGTGGCTAACAATCATCTATTACTCCATTTTCAGGGGATCCAATGCCCTTTCATGGCCTCTGTGGGCCTTGCATGTCATGTTGTACTTACATACATGGAAGCAAAATGCTCACATGCAGAAAATAAAAATAAAGTCAAAAAATTTTTTTTATCTGAAATAATTTTAAAAACAGCTGTTTGAAAAATGTAATAAATAATATTCTCATTAGCTAAACAATGTAAGATATGTTGAGGATGTAATAACTCCACAAACTGAGGAAAATGCAGATAAACCTTTCAAGAAAATTTAAAATAGGGTAAGATGGGTAATATATCAGACAAATTTAATTTAACAAAACTGGCCTCAGGAAAAAAAGCTCACATACGCCAATTTCCATAAAAGAAACAAATTGCTGAAATCCATAGTTGACAAGAGATGTAAACTCAAAAAGTTTTTATAAGAAATGTTCCAAATTTCTAAAAACAAATCATTACATACTATTTAAACCACTCAAGAAACAGACCGAAAAGAAGTTATATTTTTGTTTTTGTGACACAAGTGTAGTGATAACATAAAGATAAATTTAAAATGTACTAGCCAAGTATGGTGGTGCACACCTTTAATCCCAGCACTCTCAGGTGGCAAAAGCAGGCAGACAGATCTCTGTGAAATCGAGGCCAGCTGGGGCTAGAGGGAGACCCTGTTTCCAAAAAAACCTCTGTCTGATCGCCTTACAACTATACAAACAACAATAGCAAGCAAACTGCGAACGCTCCATGTCCAGGTAAAGAATGAAAATCAGAAGGAACACAGTTAACAACAAACAAACAGCTGCATAGGATAAGGGGTCATGGTGCAGGTACATATTCTCTCAATCTACCTCTACTGATTGATTTTTTTTCTTTCAGTATTCAAATGCAGGGCCCAGGAATGCTTACAAAGTGTTTTACCACTAAGCCACATCACTGTAAACAGGCACAATTTCTGAATCATAAAAACACATTATCTACCTATTTTCTACTGAAAGTTTTTTTAATTTAAAAAATAAACACTCAGAAGCATATCTCTAGGCCTTACCTGAGAAGGAACGCTTTTGGGTGGCTCTATGCGTATGGAAGGGTCCCACTCTCCTGGAGGCAGGACAGTTACTTGATCTAAAAATTCATCAATTCCAGATAAGAGGTCATTTCGATCTTTTGCTTTATATGCTACATCATGAAAAATCTAAAGAAAAAGGGATATGAGCATTAGGACTTTAAAGTAGAAGCAAAGTCTACCCATACTAAAACGAACTTTAGATAGCATATATACATTGGGCTGGAGAGCTGATTCAGTGGGTAAGAGCAAGTACTGCTCTTATAGGACCTAAGTTGGGTTACCAGCAGCCATGCCAGGAAGCTCACAACTGACTGTAACTCTAGTTCCAGGAGATTCAAAGCTCTCTTCTAGACTCCCTGGGTACCTGCACTTACATGCACATACCCCTCCACACACAGTTTAAAACAGCATACATAAAGTCACAAAAATTACATAAATTCTTATCTGCAACGGGCATTCACTTCACCTAGCAATGGCTAACCCGTCGTTACTATTATCAGATGAATTAACAATAACAAAAGGAAATGATGTATTAATACTAAAGAAAACTTTTTAACAGAGAACAGTAATTTATTACCAAATAATATCATAACAATAACAAAATGGCAGGGGATTCTATTACTGTTATTAAAATATTATTTATTCTGAAAGAATAATCACGATTATGCAAACCATTTTTTAATATTTATTTTTATTCTTTGTATATGAATGTTTTGCCTGCATATATGTATGTTCACCGTGTGTGTGCCTGATGCCCTTAGAGGCCAGAAAAGGGTATCAGATTCCCTGGAATTGGAACTGAGGACAGTTGGGAGCCGTCATGTAGGTGCTGGGAACTGAGCCACCTCTTCAGCTCCACATATAAAGTATTTTGTTTAATGACAAATTATTTACTGATTAACTACTATTTTCCAGGCAGAATGCTATGTGCTGCAGATAATACAACGGAAACAGGTAAGGAAGATTCCTGTGCTCAAGAACCTTTTCTGATAGCAGGACAGATAGTTATGTAATTACAAACACATATGACTGCAAAGAATGATAAATTTTCTGGGGAGAGGAAAAAAAAAACAAAGTACAGAAACAAAGGAGCAGCCAAGGAATGTTTCTGAGAAGAATGATAATCCCAGGATGTGGAAGACTGAGGCAGAAGTGCTGTGAGTTTGGGTCTAGTCTGTGCTATATAGCAAGGCTTTCTCAAAAAAAAATACGCAATACTGGAAGGGAAATAAGAGCAACATGTGGGCCAAAACCACCTGAAGGCTAAAGTGGGTAGGGTAGGTGGTAGAACAGTACTTAGACAGATTAGTAATTATAATGTCCAGAGGCAGAAACAGCATAACTCATCTAATGATCCAAAAGGAAGCTGCTATGGCCAGAGCAAAGTGAGGAGGAGTGGCCCTTATCACGGTGCCAATTTGGGAAGCATGCAAAGGCCTCTGACAACACAAAGAGTCTGAATTTGAACTTTATAAAGCAGGATGTGGTGGTTCATGCTTTCATCCCAGTACCCAGCAGGCTAAGGCAGGGTGTTTGTGGTGAGTCTGAGGCCAGCCTGGGCTACATAGCCAGTCCCAGGCATGTCTGGGTAATGCAGAGACTCCATCTCAAAAATAATAATAGGGGCTGCAGAGACAGCTCAGCAGTTAAGAGCACTGGCTGTTCACACAGAAGACCCTGGGGTCAAATCAGCACCCATATGGCAGCTAACAATCGTCCATAACTCCACTTCCAGGGCTTCCAGCGCCTTCTTATCTCCTCCCCACTGCATGACATAGGTGCACTTACATACATGCCAGGATAACATTTCATACACATGAAATTTTTAAAAAAATTAAATTTTTAAATAATCTTAAATAATAGGAAGTCATGAATACATTTTGGATCAAGATGTTAGGTTCTGATTTTCAGATGTATAGAGGGAAACCCCAAATATGAAAATCTAAAAAACCACTTGAGTTGCCACAGAAAAAGTCATTCTAAACCAAAGAAATGGCAGTATACACAGGAAAAATCTGAGTATCTAAACCAGGTCAGATTCAGATTTATGAGGTTCTGATGTCCTGGGAAGACACAGTGGAATGTCTGGCAAGCACCTGGTAGAAATCTCTCTGTCAAAGAGAAATGGAAGTCCTGATCACTGAACAGGATACAGTCAAACAAGAGGTCCCAAAACTGAGAGAGAGCTATGTAAAAACAGAGAAAGTCCCTAGAAAACCCCAAAGAAGAACATCTTGAAATCTAGGATGGATAAAACTTCAACAAAGCCAATAAATTAAAAATAAAAAGAATAACAAAAGATTAAAAATGACCTATTATTCCTGAGAAACAAGTCTTAAAGACCTCAAAGGTATGTGTTAAAGACTGAATATGAAATAAAATAGCAGAGACATCAAAAACAACTTTGTAAGCTTCACAAGAAAAAGCAAGACTATAACTACATAATCACTATCTACTTCAAAGAGATTTAAGTGTGTTTTAATTACCTCATCAGTCATGAGAGTGGCTATTGATCTGCCAATTTCATGGTATTGTGGGGCTTTCCCTGCTGGACCCAGTAACAGAAAAAGAAACCTAAGAAACAAGTAAAATAAGCAGATTTTAAAAGAAATAGCATATATATAAACATAGGAAATCAATTTTTTAATGATTAAATTATAAAAATAGAAACAACAGTCAAACTTTATTTCACAACCACCCACCAGAATCACCAATATAATGGCAACTCTATTCAAACAGATCATAACTGAGGTAGCTGAGGGCAGTAGTACAACACTTGGGAGGCAAAAACAATGAGGATCTGGAGTTCAAGGTCATCCTTTCCTCAGAGCCAGTTCCAGGCCAGCCTCAACAAAAAATAGACCATAAAACTACAATAGATGGCGACCCCACCAGATGGACTTGAACCAGTGTTCAGTCTACAAAGAGGAGGGTCAACTCAGAGGAAACATTTCCTCCATACTTCCAAGTAAAGCCAGCCAAGGTTGAGTAGGACCTTTGACTTATCTTCACATAGGCTGAACTGGTAAAAGAAAGGAGCCAGGGGCGCCTCCCAAGCCCATGTGACCCCTGAGGAACAGATCCTCCAACGACCTGAAAAGTAAAAGTAAACTGGTTTATTTGGGCCAAATATATGGTCTTAACACCCAAAAGCAAAGTGATCACTATAACCAAAGATTAAAGTGATTAGTATATTTCTTTAAGAGTTCAAGGGATTACACTTCCCAGACATTAGGCTTAAATCCATATGAAAAGTTATTTAGACAATTATTTCTCATTGATGATTTTGTTCCTAATCAGAAAGTGCTACTGAGATTTAAGACTTCAAATCTTGGTTTACAATACGGTAGTGCCCACCTGTAGCTAAGGGAGACAACCCACTACTGTTCTAAAATAATGGATAAATTTGTTTTCTCCCCCTATCTAGAAGCCTTTGAGAGGGACCTGACACTATTCTAACCACTCCAACAGTTATCAAAGTGCCTGAAAGCAAATCCTGGACCCAGCCTTGGAAGACAAAAAAAAAAATGAGGAGGAACCCAATTGAGGAATGCTCTCGTCAAGAAATTCCAATGGCCTCTCATATGAACATTTGAAATTTGCCCTGTTCTGACTTTTTTCTAGTTCTATTTTCTAGTTCTCACTTTTTACAAGTTCCTGTCTAGAACTTGTAAGGCTAATTACTCTTGCCTTTACTTCTTCTTCACATCTCCTATTCACCAGTCAAGGACATTCTTTTCCCCATAGATAAGAGTTATGCAATTTGGGAATCTTTTAGATAGACCCACTAAAGGGCTAGGTACCCCAATTGCCTCACCCTTAATCCCTGTTCAGCATGAAAGAAGCCAGAGCAGTCTGAATCCCGATTCCCTGTCCGCAAGTTGGATAACCTCTTCAGAGGATGGTGTGATAAGAACAGGAGGTAGGAATTGGCTAGGCAGTTGGGAAAAAAAGACCCTAAAAGCAGCCAGTTTTTTGGCTAAAAGTCAAAATGTCCTTGGGCCTTTTAGCAACATACTCTGTTCCAAAGGCCAAAAATATCCAAAGTATTTGGGAGCTCTTATGTAATCCTTAAAACACTTTAGGGTTACCTCTTCAGAGGGGAGAATGTTGGAGTAGCAAAAAATCCCATTAAAGAAAAAAAAAAAAAAAAAAAAAAAAAAAAAAAGAAAGAAAGAGTACATGAAGTTATCAGAAAGAAGTGATGGGGAAATATGAGAGGAGTTGGAGGGGAAGGAGTCGGCATGGATTTGATCTATATGCATGTATGAAATTCTCAATAAATTATTTAAAAAAAAACAATAGGTATTCACAGTTAACTTTCTACCAACTTAGTCCTTTCATAGTTTCCATAGGGTGAAACAGTTACTAAAGTTTTCCCATAAAAAATTCCATCTTTTATGACCTTCTCTAGTAAACAACCAACTCTAATCTGAATTGAAAAAGATAAACTAGTAACAATCCTATTAGTATCTCACTAAGTAGCCCAGGCCAGCCTCAAGTTCCGAACTCAATCTCTTGAATGCTGGTCTCCCAGACATGTGTCACCACACCCTGCTTCCACTTATTCCTCAAAAATAAGGTCTGCCAAATCAAATAGTTAAAGAGTACACACAGAAAAATATGCAATGCCTGAAACTACCATTCTAGAGAAAAGCTGTAACACTGTAAATATGGTATTAGTCAAGCAATCTTTCTGGGAGGAAAAAAATTCTATTTATAACTCCAACTTCAACATCAAACCTGCTTTATTCTGGTGTTAAATAACAAGTAGTTACTTGTATCCTTGTTAACATTACAGCAAAATATTAGTGTTTTCTTAAATTCTTAGGTCAGCATACAAAGTAATGGGTTTTATCATGGTATCTTCATACATATGTAAAATACTAATATTCTTATCAAAATATTTATCCTCCTGCTTTATGGAAATTTACATATGAAGCAACTGAATCATTTCTTCCTTACTTCTTAACACTGTATCAGTGTGAAAACTGAGTAAAACAAATTAAAAATAAGAATACTTCCATAAAATTATTACTCTTCATATTTTAATCATGCCAGTCCTGAGAGTGGCTATCAATATGCCAACTGCATGATACTGTGGGGCCTTCCCTGCTGGAGAAACCACAAGGCATGGCAGCAGATGCCTTTACAGCTTATTACTCAGGAGATTGAGGCAGAAGGATTGCCAAGAGTAGGAGGTCCACCTGGGCCACATAACGAGATACCATCTCAAAAAACCAAAAACTTCAAACAAAAAATACAATAAGGAAAGCTACTTCCAAAATAAGTCTCATTCACAGATTTAAACTTTTAATGCTAACAAACTGCAGAGCTGTCCATTTTATGTCTCATGAGCTGATTATAACACAATTTGCTGATTATTCTTACATATTAATCCAGTTTAATTTTTATTTACAATATAAATGAACAGAAACTTTCCATCAGGCCAGACCAAAGTATTTTGCATAATTTGAAGAAATGATGACATTTAATAACCTTATGAGGTATCTTCCTTTTATGAGTGAGATAGAAAACTGAAGTCCAAGTTGACCATAGGTCTTCATAAGGTAACTGGCAGAGAAAGAGGATCCAGCCCATTCTCTCTGGCTCCCATGCTTACACGGAACATTAAGAGTATGTCTAAAGTCAGGTATGGTGGTAGATGCCTCTAATCCCAGCATTCGGGAAGCTGAAGCTAGAGGATCAAGAGCTCAAAGACAGTCTTGGCGACATGAGTTTATGTATCTGTGAGTTAAAGAGAGAGAGTGAGACAGAGATACAGACTGACAGAATGTATGTCTAAGATGATAAACCATAGCTGGGAACATAACTCAGGACAGAGTAGGTGCCGAACATGTGAAAGCTGCTTGCTCAATCTCCAGCACAAAAATAAACCAAAATGGCTGGCTTTTCTAAAACAAAAGCTCCTAAGACACCAAATGTCTTATAAAAGACATTTGAAGACTAATTTTAAATTTTTTAATTTTTGTTTATGTGTATGAGTGAATTGCTGCATGTATACAGATGTACCCGTGTTATGCAATGCTTGCAAAGGTCAGAAGATGTCGGATCCACTGGAACTGGAGTTGGGATGATTGTTAGCCAACATGTGGGTGCTGGGAATCAAACCCAGGTCCTCAGCAAGAGCAGCCAATGTTCTTACCGCTGAGCCGTCTCTCCAGTCCCATGAAGACTTATTTTAAAACAATGATATTACTATAGCTGGGTATGGTGGCTTATACCTATAATCCCAGCACTTAGGATGCTAAAGTAGAAGGATTATGTAGGGTCAGAGGCTAGCCTGGGCTACATAGTAAGTTTCAGATCAGCTACAGAATGAGATTGCCTCAAATGGTAAACAAGAAAGAAAAAGAAAATGAAAAAATATTATATGTGTGTATATGAAATGAAATTCATATTTTATTTTTCAGTTTCAGGGAGAAGAAAGTTAACTTATATTCTAATATTCAAAGCATTGTGGTACAACAATTGAGCATCAGTAATTAGTAATAAAAGAGTGCTTCCATTACACAAAGCAAGAGTCTTGCTTTTCAGTGGACCCATACAATGGAATATGAAATACACCTAGCTTTTACCTAGTGGGCACAGGGACCTCAGTCAGCCCAGAGAGGAGCACTGCAGGGGCCAGCCTCACAAATGCAATGATAGGCCTCTCCAGAAAGTCCACTTCTCCCACCAGAACATTGGATGCCTCTGCTCCTGTAGGAATTTTCCTCATGAAATTCATGTCAACCTATTAATAAATCATTTAGAAACATGATTACTTGTAGAGAAATCTATGAAAGAATAATTTTAAGATAATTACTGCCAACCAAAACTTGTGATCTAAAAGATGTACAAATGCCCAAATTCTCACAGATACAAAGAATGGAGTAGTCAAATACAAAAATGCAAGCAGAATTCATTCATCAATACTATTTTATGTATCACAACCTTTATTACTTCAGAGATCTACATTATCAAACAGACACTTGAGAAAATTTTCAATGAATATAGACTATTCATTAAAAACCACGAGGACATACGGTGCACAAACTAAAGATGGCTCATGAAATTATACACAGTATGACAACATATTCATTTCATGATTTTTCTACTATTCAGTCTTATATATGAATTGATCTCTTTATGTTTTATGTATTTTTATGTATCTTCCATTAAAAAAAACAACTATCATTTCTTAGGATTTTCCTTAAATGGAAAAACTTTTTTACAACTAAAATCTATAGCTTTGATTAGTTCAGATATATGGCAACAGCTAAGTGAAATTCAGCTGCCTGTGTATAATTACAAGGAAAAGCTTACAAACATATGACACCAAAGTAGGTGAAACTCTCCATCTATACACAGGTTCACACAAGTCACTAAACAATCACTAACAAGACTATCTATTAAAAATAAAATCAGCACTTACAGCAGGCCTCTTGAGTCCCACACCCAGTGTGCCACAACTACAGTGCCAGGAGGCAGACTCCTGCCCAACAAGAGACAGGGAGGGTACACAAGGATAGGCCAAGTAAAAAAATAAAACTGTGACAGAGGAACAAAGATCAATGGCAACTGCCATGCCTAGAGAAGATCTATAATGCAAATTACAGTCATTTATTGATTTATAACAAAGAATAAATCCATTTCAGCTAGAAACACTTCACTGATCTGAAACAGAGCATCAATGAAAACAAGTTATGTTAGAGTTATCAAACTGTATCAGACTTTTGTTCAGTTGTTAAAAAAAAAAAAAAAAGACAAGGTTTTGAAACTCAGTTCAAGGTAACCCAGGCTAGTCAGGAACTTGTGAACCTCTTGCCTCAGTTTTCTGATTACTGGGATTACAGGCCTGTGCCAAGTTCAGGTGAACAGCCTTTCTAATAGTCAAAGTCCCTAACAGCAAGGCTTCCTGCAGTTTTAGGGTATGAAGTTCAGCAAAGCTGCAATACAAATCATTTCAACTTCCTTTACATAAAGTGTGAGTTTTTTTCAACACCATGAACAAAATAAAAAGTTTTAAAAATTGAATCTTGTTTGGCATGTAATACAAAGTCTTACATCAGATGTTAAAAAATGTAAAAAAAAATAATAATAATACCATCAGTTAACTGATAATCAGCAAATTAAGTTACACTAGTCACCCCAACCATTATTAATTTTTCCTAAGTACTCATAAAGTACACTTGAAACTTGACTGTCATTTGAGTTTAATTTTTTGTTGTTCTTGTTCTTAGAAATAAAGTTTTATTTTCTCATTTTCAATGAACTCATCTAACAAAAGTAAAAATGGGAATTTTTGTTTTTTTAAAATATAAATGTGTGTATGTGTGTGTGTATACACACACACATATATTTTATGTGTGTAAGCATACTGCCTGCATGTGTGTATGTGCACGCATGTTGTGCAATGCCTACAGAGGTCAAAAGAGGATGTTAGATTCCCCTGGATCTGGAGTTACAGACGGTTTACCCACCATGGGGTGCTGGGACTTGAACCCAGGTCTTCTGCAAGAGTAGCTGGGTGCTCTTAACCCCAAGCCAATACTCCAGGTCCTTTTTTTGTTCTTTTTAAGACAGGACCTCCCTGTATGTAGTCCCAGCAGGCCTGGAACTTGCTATGTAGACCAGGCTAGCCTTGATCTCAAAGCTCTTGGAAAATGAATGATTTGAAATGGACATTGTAGAATTTTTGAAGCTAACACTGAGGGAATATGGGGCCACAGCATTGGCTGATGTCTTTCAGAATGGAAGAAGTGTGCTAGAACTCAGCTCTTGGCAGCCAGTGTGTATGGCCAGAGCAGACAGCCTTGTGCCTGTATCCAGCCAGTGCCACCCTTGCAATTTGTATTTCTAAGGCTATGGGACAGACTTCACTTTGGAGAAAAGGATTGAGACAGTTCCTCAGGTCTGTGTTAGCCCACGATACATGCCAGATCCTGTGGGACCACAGTTAGGGAGTCAGTTTGTTTTTTTCCCCTGTTGTTTGTGTGTGTATGTGTGTACGCGCATGCCCTCACACTTGTCTGTGCGTAGGACGTCTTTGGTCACTGTGACTGCTCAGGGAAAATCGATAGAGGACTAGGGGACTGAAGTAAAAGAGACTTTCTGTTCAAGCTTATTACTTTTGTTTTGTTTTGTTTTGTTTTTTTGAGGCAGGGTCTCCCTGTAGCCCCGGCTGGCCTGGATTCACTATGGAGACCAGGCTGGCCTCAAACTCACAGAGATCTGCCTGCCTCTGCCTCCCAAGTGCGGGGATTAAAGGCATGCACCACCACACCTGGCTAAGGTATATATTTTTTTTAATCCATGCCTGCCTTTTTCCACAGAGAATATACTTCCCAGTGGCATTCCAGAAACTCCTAACACAAATCAGACAATAATTCTGGGATGGGTTATAGCCTAAGAAGGCAGCTCAAGAGTAATTCAAGTTTCATAAAACCTACATGTGGGTATAGACAGAAATGCCATTTTGTTATGTATACTTTCTTCAGAAATACTGAAACTATAAGCATGCAATTATTTAAATACTTGGAACCTTTCCCACAAATTTTGACAACACATCACGGGCATTCCATACAGGTGTATAAGCACCAGTCTACTGAACAATTACTGTAAGCAATGGCAATAGAGCCATAAATCACTAGTAATTTTCTCAGTAAGAACGATTATGAAAATTCGCACTTAGTGACAGAATTACCTTGCTAAAATCAACAGTACTATTTTCTCTGCTTCCTCCACTTCCGTTACCTTTCATTTCTCCACTTTTACTGTTGTCCAGATTTCCAGGAGCAGACTGTGGAGAAGCCAAAATTCCTGTAAAAAACACACAATTCCAAATTAGTAAGGAGAACATTCACTTTTTAGCCTGAAATGATCATATCCTGAAAGTGATGGTTTATATAAAAGCAAATGTGCAAGGTTAAAGAAGTGCCAGGTTAGTTTCAAACCAGCAACAGAAATTAGAATAACACTGTGAGCAGGATGAAGCTGTATATTTTAATATTTAAAGCATCATACTAGAAATTATGGTAGCCTTTTGAAAGAGTCAACATAGGACCACAATAAATCTGAATTAAGATTGGAATCTTACCATGACAAATCCTAGGGAACACATTTTCAATATTTCTAACCCACATATGAATTGATGGAAACTAGAGACTAAGACATCACTACACTTAAGATTCTTACATCAATACAAATATGCATTCTCTAATAAATTCTATGTGTAAAGCAGAACATTTAAAAGCTACATTTAATTACCCTTAATTATGTTTCCTTAAGAACTTTATCTTCAGTAGTACTTATATCTAATTTCTGTCACTCTTCCTAAGAAATGTAACTAAAATACCACAAATAAGTTTTCTAAGTGCAAAGATTAAAAGAACATAAGCAAAGAGATTTGTGCTAAAATATACTGTCACTTGTAGTCATGTGATAAGAAATTCACTCAACCTCTTTGATTTATGCTAGCCTATAAAATTAGTATGTAAATAACATGGTTATTTCCATCTATACCTACCCACAGCTATCTTGATTACTGTTTGGATTACATTTGAGATATGCTCAAATGTTAGTATATTCACTTCAGGTGACACTCAACAGCAACATTTCATGACAATAAAATAGCCTAGAAACATCAGTTAGTTTAATCTATGTTTACCACTATGAGTCAGAGCTCAAATTTCAAAAATTTAAAAATCAAATGGCATTACACAGATTTCTACCATTAAATGTATCTCATTTTTCTCAAAATATTAAAGAATTTCTAGACCAGGAATATAAACTAATTAATGTTGAAAACACTGAACACCTTGAGAGGAAATGTGACTGTAATATAATACAGTCTACCATTACATAGAAATTCAGTTAACACTTGTTTTGTGGTTTAATCTTATAAATCTCTGAAGTCAGTATTGGTCATTGGGCTCCAGAATTTCAAGCATATCCAATGTACTTGATACATCAAAAAAGGTTTTATTCTTAAAGTATATCTAATGAATATGATAACAGTCCTCTGTGATACTCACTTCTCTATCACTGTGACTGTAAAGTCTCATACAAAAGCATTGTACTTGATTTACCACGTACGTGAATCTCTGAAAAAGTTAAACAGTTCTAAAATAACTATTTCCTTAAACTACTAACTTTTTATAATGATGGCTTAACATGGAAAAGTTATTAAGATTCCTCACCTTCGACCTTTGTCCCTAAACTTCCAAAGCTGTGTCCCTTTCCTTCCCCAAGAGAGCTGGGGGAATTAGTATTTTTCAGTGGCTTCAAGCTACCTTCACACAAGAAAATAAAAGAGTACTAGTAAAACTCTGGTGGCAACTACAAATGAGTACTAGTTATTACTGACTGTTAAAATGTACTCAGTCTCTGGATTATCAAACAAACACATCATGCAGTTTCCAAAATAACCTAGCCACCAGATTTGAGAGACAAGACTGCAATAGGGAAGCTTGTGGGGAGAAAGCAAAGTATGGTGGGAATGGGAAGAAGCAATATAAAGCTCCAGGATGACAAGGGCAGAAGGGACAAGAAAGTTCGTGGCTAAGCTGGTCTTCTTTAACCTGTCCCTTTTCCCAAACGGCAGGTACATGTTAAGAGTGTTCCATCAGCCAGGCATGGTGGCACTCACCTGTAGTTCTAACATTTGGAAGATAGAGACAGGAAGATCAGAAGCTCAAGCCAGCCTCAGCTACTTGAGACCCTGCCTCAAAAAGAGAAGAAGTATTCTACCATTATCCTTTCAGAGTAATCTTTCAAAACCTCAGCTAGGTTAAATCTGTTTCCTTAATTAGTTAAGTCTCCCAGCTACTACAATCAATTCATAGTGCTCAGAATCAAGTCAGTCAGCAGAAAATGGAAGTGTTCCTCTACATCACAGTTAACTTGCCAGAAATATATATGTGTATATATATGCATGTTTTTAAAAACAAAAAATAGGGCTGGAGAGATGGCCCAGTGGTTAAGAGCATATAGTGCTCTTGCAGAGGATCTGTGTTTACTTCCCAACACTCATCTTGGACAGCTAACAACTGCCTGTAACTTCAGCTTCAAGAGCAACTGATGCCCCTGGCCTCTGTGGGAACCTGCACTGATGTGCACATACCCACAGAGACACATACGTATAGTTTTTTAAATATATATTTTAAAAAGCAAAAGATAAATCCAAATATGTATACAAATAAAATCAATAAGGGGACTTAAGCCAGGCATAATGGCCCACACCTTTAATCCTAGTACCTGGGTGTCAGAGATAGGAGGATCTCTATGAGCTCCAGGCCAGCTGGTCTACATAGTGAGTTCCAGGTCAGCCAAAGCTGCACAGTGAGACCCTGTCTCAAAAAACAAACAAACTTTAAAACATACTCTGAAGGCATGGTGATATGTACCTATAATCCCAACATCACAAGTTGCAGGTTAGTGTGCATGGTGGCACACTAGAGGAAGGCAAATCAAAAATACAGTTTTCTGTCACCAAAAGATAGAAAGTTAAAATGGAGAGTGGCTCTGAACCTGGAAAGATGTGTCCCGCAAGGGGTAGACTTCAAAGATACTATTCCATATCTACCAAAGAAAGCACAGAACTGGCTCCTCCCTATATTCCAGGCAACAAAGAATTATCTAGCTTAATGTTCACAATACTGAGCCTTCTCAAGAAACACCAACTTTGAAAAAAGTTACAAATACTAGAAATAACTATTACAAATAACTATTCTCCAAATAACAAGCAGCACTGCTTCCTCTGTGAGGATGCCTTTACAGGTATCTCCCTGATACACGGCTCTACAGTGGCCTCTCTTCAAAGGACACTGAAGCCACTTCCTGCCTCTAGGTAAGAATCAATCTCCTCGAGGTAAGGTCTGTCCCCAGGGAGTCCTGCAAGACAATCTACGTATTCTGAATAAGACAGTCACAAAGGAGATGATGCCAGCTGCTTCCATGAATTTCCTTAGCAATCATGAGCTTTAACTTGTCATTAGAAAATCATTCATTTTAATTTCTTCTATTCAGGAGAGCTGATAAATCTCATAAAATTAATGAGTTTAAAAAAAGATTTATACCTCAATTGGCAAAAGCCTTCACTGCCTTAGAAACAAGCTTTCTCTAAAAAAAAAAAAAAATTATTATACTGCATATGTCTAAGTGCACCCATGTCATGCAATGCCCAGGATGTCAGATGAGAGTGCTGGATTCCCCTGGAACTGGGGTAATGGATGGCTGTTAGCCACCATGTAGGTGCTGGGAATTGAACCTGGGTCCTCTGCAAGAGCAGTCAGTGCTCTTAACTGCTGAGTCATCTTTCTAGCCCCACAAGTTTTCTTTTCTTAAAAAAAGATTTTATTTTTAATTACGTGTGTGTGTGTGTGTGTGTGTGTGTGTGTGTGTGTGTACATGAGTAGCCCAGAGGCCAGAAGAGGGTGCTGGATCCCCGAGAACTGAAGTTACAGGTGAATGTTATAGCCACCTGACAGTGGTGCTAGGAAGCAAACTCTGGTCCTCTGTAGGAACAATACTTGCTCTTAACCTCTGAGTCATCTCTCCAGCCCCCCAAATAAGTTTTCTAATTCATATACAAAAATTATACCCTCATCATGAGTCTATAGGGCTTCTGGTTCTGAAAAACATCACAGAAAATTTGGACTAACAGACACAGTATTAAATAAATGACGACTAAAGACTATTCTAAACACAACACTCCTCTTGAAATAACAACCCTAGGCAATGGTCAAAGAATTTCAATCTTCTCAGAGACAGAATGAGAAAAATTATTATGGCATCATATTTTTATTAGGAAAATTTTAATATACTACATTCTTCAGAAAAGCATCAAACAGATAAAAGGCATATCACCTCACTACCTTTAGGTATATGTGTTCCTTCATCTTACCAGTATATTAAGAGTCATGTCAAATTTAAAAAAAATGTTTCCTGAACTACCCAAATATCTTAACCTCTAAAATCTCAGTTAAAAAAAAACTTTCAAAGGGCCAGACTCAGGAATAGTCTTCCTTGTAGTCCTTTTATAACCTAAATTTTTAATAATTTTACTCTTTTCTGCAATCACCATAAAGAAAAAACATGCAGATGTCAAATTAAATTGTAAGCATTATCTGCAATATGCTGCTCAAGCTATGTGCTGACAAGCATTCACAGTGCAAGTGACCCAGAGGCAGAAAGCACCACACGTGGAGGACTCTGGACAGTTGCCTGGAGTGAAGTCAGTGTTTTCCTCGTTCTTCTGCTCTTGGCTTTTCAGTGCGTCTAGATCTTCCTCAGGCGGATGAATTACTACTCTGGGAATATCATCCCTGGTAGGTGACACGAGTAGTTCTGGGGCCTGAGGCCGACTCTGTTGGAAACTTCTGGAGGCCAGCCGACTGAAGCTAGGACTGGAAGGAGGACTGTTCTGGGGGGTGGGTACTGGGGTTGTACACCTTGAGCCTGTAGGGGTTCCAGCTCTTGAAGAAGGAAGAAGATGACTGAGAAGAAGAGACAAAGGCGATTCCCCACGCAAGGAAAGGTTTGAGGCAGACAGACCTGTTCGCAAAGAATGGCGGGAGGCTGATAGGCCTTCCCCTGAGATAAAACAAATGAAAAATGTTTGTTCATCATAAAAGATAAACAGAAAACACAAAAACTTTTAAATTATAAGATTCAAATCCATTCTGTGAGGGTTAGCAAGTCAGAGTCTTCAATGTTATGTTACTGAACATTATTTTTAACTTAATTAGTTCCCTGAACTGATTGTGTATTAAAAAAATTATATATATTATATAATATATATTATATATATATATATCAAAAGGAGGGAGAGAATATTGTTAGAAATTAGAATAACTAATGCTGTGGCATTCTTTTCAAAAGGGCAAAATCAACATAAAGTTAGTTCTTAATGGCAGGTAAGAATACAAAAAAATCTAAAAAACAGAACTCAAAAATCAAAATTTACCAACAGCTCATATTTCATGCATTTTCCTACATCGCTCCAAACATCTACAGATATTTATGTCACAAGAAAATTCCACATTAACATTACCTAATAATTTCTAACTTAAAATTGGCATTAAACATTTGTAACAGGGGCTGGGCAGTGCTCTCAACTAAAGTTAAAAATGCAGAAAAAAAAATAGGAATTATTTTTTAAGAAGAGAATTATAACATCAATTTTAAAGGGCACATAGCACCAAACTCTAATGATATTTATTAATCAATGTCCCAAAGTATATTTCTTACTTCTACCACAGTAGATTCATTTAACCAAGTACATACAATCTTTGAATTAACTAGGCAAAAAATAAAGTACTTTACTAACAGCAATAAACCTAGAATATTTCAAAAGTATAGGCATACTTGGCTGGACGTGGTAATGTATGCCTTTAATTTCAGCACTTGGGAAGCAGAGGCAGGTGATCTCAGTAAGACTGAGACCAGCCTGGTCTACATAGTCAGTTCAGCTGGGCCAACAATGAGATAGGGAGGGAAGGGAGAGAGGGGGAGGAAACAGGGAAGAAGGGGAGGAGGGGGAGAGGGAGGAAGGACATTTAACATTCTTTCTCCTGGTAAAAGATATCTAACAATCTCTTGTGGCCCGAGTAATCAAAACTACAAGATCCACAGATTCAGAAATACTATTTAAAGATTGTAACAAAACCCACTCTTTTGTATGGTAACTAAAATAAACAAATGATTGTTAATCCAAAAACAATCAGCATATAGTTTTAAAATGCTACATGCAGAAAAAAAACTGTATTATAACAACAAAATAACATGATAAAATTGCATTCAGAAGAATACTGACATTGTCTTACGAAGAAAAGGAATCAAGCTACAATGGGAGAATACAGAGAAAACTGCATATTGGTAAAGTTTAATTTTGGGGTGGATGAATGCACTTCACCACAGTGGAGAATATAGAATAAACAAAAAAAGGGGAATTGGGCTTTTAAATTCAACCTAGGTCCATGAAAGTATTTAATCTGTAAGGTCCCTTAAATATACCAAGCCATAATTTTAAACAGATTAAAAGACTTCTTAATAATCAAATGATCAAATTATCTTACACTGACTTCAAACAGCAACTACTGTTACTTTCTGATACACTAGACCCTAACCTACCTATGGCTATTGGCTCAGATACCACTTAAAAGCTGTAATATTATTTCAGAGACCAAAAGGAGCAGAAAGATACTGTGTCCTATACCCCACTCTTCCTCATTGCAACCCTAAACTGCTGGTAAACAGCAGTCAGAGGGAATAATGACCTTCTGTACCTGAGTTTTCCAAGTGCAGTCATTATAGTTCTGTTTTAAGAGCCAAATGAGAACCCCAGTGATGTAGTCCTGCTTTAAACAGAAGAAGAGGCAAATATGTTCCATGTACAGCAACTCAAAGAAACTAACAGTTAAACGGCTATAAAAAGCCACTGTCTCCCCAGGTCCCTTATAACCCGCCACCATCACCACCCTCTGACGGGAAGGGGTTTCCTCAGTGACCTGAGAGACAGCAACTGGACTGCCTTTAGTATAAGATCGCTCTGTCATGAAGACCTTCTACAAAGTGTACAAAGAATAGTGAAATCAGAAATATAGCATATTCAGGAGACCAAAAAAAGAAAAAAAAAAAACTCATCAGGAAAAAATCTAATAGCATAAAGTTCAAACTCAAAATTTAGAATTAAAAATATTAAAATTACAGATCAAACTCTATGCCTCTTTATAATCACTTGAGCACAAAACCTTAAACCGAAACAAAAAAGCAGAAATGATTTCAGGTGAGGAATACTAATTGTATTTAAATTTTATTTCAAGGAAATTTGTGCCATTTTAGTTAACAGTGAATACCTTTTTGTCATCCAAGTGATTTCTACCCTATGCTAGTCATGTTGGTGTAGTCCTACAATCCTAGCACTTGGAAGGATGAGGAAGAAAGATCCAAGATCAAGGCCAGGGTTAGCTACACAGGGAGTCTCAGCCTGGGCTACATGAAACTGTCTCAAAGAAATAGAAACAAACAACTGAAAAAGAAAAACATTTTAGAAATGACATTTTTAGAGTCAAGGAAGACCGTAACTGTGTGGAAATATCTTTCTTGCAACATTACTAGTTATCACATACTGGAATACCATTAGGGAAACGTTAGCAGAAATTAGATGCCACAACTCATCTCACCATTCCTTTCAAGCAAGTGAGGGTCAGAATGTTTCTTGCCTATATCTGCAAAAGATCGAACCAGGGGAATCCGACTGGTGAATTTTTTCTCATTCTGATGATGATGTCTCTTCAGGAGAGCTTCTCTGACATTCTCTCTTATAGAGTCATCTAACTGGCCAGAAGCTATCATGGTATCTAATACCATATCTATTAAAGGGAAAAAAATTAAGTTATTGTTACTACAGAATAGTAAACACTATTATACATGCATAAAGATAAACATGAACATTACCTATCCAAAAAAAAAAAAAAGAATTAAGAGCGTAAATAAATTATTCCATTTTACTAAATGCTATTTCATAAAAGAGGCTGCTGATTACCTTATTTTAGTTAAGGGCTTTCCTCTTTATAGAAGTGGTAAACTCTAGTAAAAGAATGGTAGTAAATTCTATTTAGCTAAATATCCAACAGCATGGGCTTTCTAAACTATAATACTATTTTGTTGGCTCACCTCCTATTTCCTTCAGAAACTATTCTAACAGATGAACAGTTGTCATCATCTACCCAGTCATCACCTATTCCCCAAGTGCCTGTGCTATGCTAGGACCACAGCAGTGGCAGCTCTTCTTCTGTCACAGGTACAAATCCAATGAAGCAGACAAAATACAACAGTCAATTCTAGGTAAAGGAATAAAAGGGACATGGAAATGAAGAGACTTAGTGCCATTCTATATATTACTGTGGTCAGTGCACTATTTCCAACACATAACATACAGAGGTTTTCAACAATGTCACTGAGAAGAGTTTGGCTGGCTGGTTGGTCTTCTTTGTTATTGCTTTTGTTAGTGCTGCTTTGTTCGCTTGTTTTGTTGTTGTTTTCTTGGTGGGCAGTGATGATGATTTTTTTTTGGTTAGGAATTGGACAGGGTCTTATACATGCTTGACACACATTCTATCACTGAGCTATATCCTCAGGCTTCTATATTTAACTCCCTTCCTCCCCAACATCTTAAAATACTACTTAAGACATGTATATCTTCCTGTGGAATGATTTTTTTTTTTGTAATCACTTTGAACTTTATTTTACAGCAGTTTTCTTCAGATAACATGTAATTTACTGCAATCAGGACTCATTACAAATGTAATACTTGGCCCTTTGAGCCCATTCAAACCCTTTAAGTACTAAAATTTAACATCATGATCTGATTAACATAAGAAAGTGTTGATGACTTTCTTTTATGTACTTCTCTGGATCTTTCTGTTCTGCCTCCTCCAGAGTACCATGTTTTCTCTTACACTACTGGCTTCTTATGCCAAGTGCTCAAATTCTAAGAATAAGTTGTATAATTAATGTTCTCAGTGGACTTTCACACACACACACACACACACACACACACACACACACACAAAATTAAATTAAATTAAAAAAACAAAACACTTTCCTCTGAATTTTCAGAGGCCAGAGTCAGACTACATATATACTTATAGAAGTAGTTAGACTTCTAATTTAACCTGTTTGTCTCTATACTTACCTACAATGTCCCTGGAAATACTAGAAGTTCAGCATACAGTTGTAAATGAATGTTTTAAAATAACACTTTATTTTCTTTTGAATTATATCTAATCTTAGTACACCTTATACATAAAATCAGTTTACTATAACCTGCTATTTCATCTAGAGTGCTTGCTCTCATATCCAGCATGACAGTTCCATTTAAGATGCAACTCCTTAGTTCAAAGAGACTGTGCAGAGAGAGAGTTGCTACATAGGGTTTACTCCATCGGTCACCACCATCTTCAACATCCTCTTCAAATTTCAGCCACCTAAATGAATAATACAGAAAAATATTTTACAAATAATGACTATTCCATTTATTTTAATGCCATAAACATAAAATTGACTTTAAGAGCAACAAGTACTTTTACTGCTGAGTCACCACCCCAGTTCCTAATCTTAAAAACCTTTAAGATTTTGACTTTTCAAATTTGTTTAATTAAAAACATCTGAAAGTCAACAATAGTTCCTTTTGTATCATATGAGAATTAGAGAATTTAGTCACTGACAAGGAAATCTCAAAGTACCAGCAAAGTTCAGTCTTGTAACTCATTCCTCACTAGGCAGAAGCAGGTAAGTTTGATGCCAGCTTTGAGCTCCTGGCTACCCAGGCCTATATGATGAAACCCTTATCTTCCTGAATGGAAGGGGTGGGGGGAGGGAGAAAGAGGGAGAGGGAGAGGACACACCAGCAGTTTCTCATAATTTCAATTCAATATTCTCATTACTAAAAGAAACCCAAGTAAATTCAACTCAAAAATTCAGATTGAGCAGTATTACCTGGCAGTTTCCTTCCATTCATATTCTTCGCCATCTTTGTAACAGAGCTCATCCATTTCTGTGAAAAGGTCATGGGGAATATGCTCCTCATCGTCATCTTCAGTGCCAAGGATAAACTGAACCCTCTGTGACGGTGTGTCTTAACAAAATAAAATTAAATAAAACTTGGAGTTCTCAATTTATTAAAAAATAAGTTTGAAAGCAAAACACTTTAGTTATACAGAAAATATTACAATGGGATGTGGTGGCTCATATGTGCACTTCTAGTTCTCAGAAGGCTGAGGTAAGAGGATCAAAGTCACTGCAAGAAACATACTTGTCTCGAAATATACTCATCTCATGACATCTAAAACTAAATTACACATGTGGCACAGCATTCCCTAAAACAAAAATTAGAATGAAAACTAGCCCATAACAGTGGAAACCCTTACGGCCCATAAGGTTGTGAACATCTGTCTGTAACTGTAGTTCCAGGGGATCCAATGCCGTCGTCTGTATGGGAATTACATGACACAGGTACACTTATACACATGAAGGCAACATACACACACAAAATTTTAAAAAAAAATTTTTGTTTAAAAAGTCTTGTTACATTGTGGAGAGGGGTACCCATGATTTGAGTTTTGAGCCACCTGACATGAGTGCTGGGAACAGAGCCAAGGTCCTATACAAGAACAGCAAGCACTCTTAACCACTGAGTCATCTCACCAGCCTGATTTTTATCTTGTTCATTTCTGCATTTTGTTCCTTTTCCTCCAGTTTATCTTTTCCCTTGTCTCTTAAGATGATTAATCACTGATCAGCATTCCCTTTTCTAATACATAAGGATCAAATGGCCTAAGTTTTCCTCTAAGCACTGTATTACTTGCACCTGACAATTTCTGGTACAAATAGTCCTCACTTCACAGGACTCTACACTAAATGAAACTTGTGCTTATTACAGTCATACCTTCAGTTACAAAACTCTATCTCTGATGCCTGTACTATGCTTTCAGTTTCTGAGACGCTAAAAACACTTCATTGCTCTTGGGTTGCTTCTTTAACCCCGACTCCTCAGAGTAGATCAGGTTCCTCCCTGTGGTAAAGACTGGAAACAACTTCTGGGCAATCAACTCAAACAAGCACTGGATCACTTGCCTTTCTCTTCTCTTTACAGACATCACAGTCTGTGCTGTCTAGGTGAAATTGTTGTTTTATATATTTTATACAATTTTTCTACCTGTTTAAAATTGGAGAGCCATTTTAAAGCTTAGATCTAAGATGAATAAATTCCAGAATGCTATTGTACAAAATGATGACTAGAGTTAATAACAATACATTGCTTACTTGCAACTGGCTGAGAGAGTAAATACAACCTAAGTCTTTTCACCATACATACAACAGAACTATATGATTACCATATTGGTAATCCTTTCAACACACACATACATGCACGCACGCACGCACGCACGCACCCCACACTGGTAGACTAAATATGCACAACTGTTGACAGCACTGGAGTTGCACACATATGGCCACTATGCCCACCTTTTATGTGGGTGCTGGAGATCAAACTCAAAGCTCAGGCTCTTATGCCTGAGCATCCATTTCCATAGCCTATAAATATGTGTAACTGTTATTCATCAGTTATACCTAAATTAAGCTGGGAGGGGGAAGGAACTAGTGGAAAAGTAACAACAAAAAAACGTAAAGCTTAAATGGAAGGAGAAAGTCAATCCCTGATTCAATCCTGTCTTGAAGCAAAAGTTCTGTGTAATCTCTTTTTAGAATAGAAAAAGGAGAGCCAGATGTGGTACTGCCTACCTATAATCCCACTACTCAGGAAGTGGAAACAAGCTATGGAGATCCTGCTGAAACACACACAGACACAGACACAGACACACACACACACACACACACACACACACACACACACAAAACATGGATGTAAGGAAAGGAGAGCTTTGTTGGTGGGAATATAAACTAGCACAGCCACTTTGAAAATCAGTCAGGAGGTTTCTCAAAAAACTAACAGTAAAACAACTACACGACCCAGCCATACTACTCCTGGGCATACACCCAAAGGACTCTGTATCCTACTACAGAGATACTTGTCCATCCATGTTCATTGCTATCCAATTCATAATAGCTAGGAAATCTAAATCAACCTAGATACCCATCAACTGATAAATAGGTAAGAAAATGTGGTACATATACATGATGGAATATTACACAGCAATAAAGGAAAATGAAATCATGAAATTTGCAGGTAAAGGGGTAGAACTGGAGATTATACTATATGAGATTACTGAGGTCACCAAGGCTGAGAAAGACAAAATGCCACAATTTTTCTCTCACATAAAAATCCTAACTTCAAATCTTTTTATTTTATATGTTTAACTTCGAGTACATATGGGAGCCAAGAAACTAAAAACAGGCCACTGGAGGTGCAGGTGAATTAAAGGAGAGGGGAGAGTAGAATACAGGCAAAGTGAGAGTATAGAGGGGCAACACTGAGTGGTAGAAAGGTTCAAGTAAGGAGTAGAATGGGGATGGGGAACCAAGGGAACAGGGGAAGGGTTAACCAAAATGGAAAGTATATGAGAAAGGTATATGGAAACCTATGATCTTGTAAGCTGTGATGGTTTGAATAAAAATATTCCCCCAAGGCTCCAAGTTGGCCCCAGTTCGTGGCACTGTTGGTGCAAATTTAGGAGGTATGGCCTTGCTGGAGGAAGCACATCGTTGGAGGAAGACACTGAGAATTCACAGTCTTGCCTCACTTCGAGTTACACTCTCTGCTTCCTATGAATCCTTAAAGATGTGAGCACTCAGCTTTCTGCCCCAGCTGCCTCTGCTGCCATGCCTCCCTGCCATGATGGACTCTTACCCCTCTGGAACTGTTAAGCCAAATAAACTCTTCCTTTCATAAGTTGCCTTGGTCATGGTGTTTTATCACAGCAATAGAAAAGATACAGTAAGAGGGGATAAAAGAACACATGATATGAAAGAACAGGGGACAAATCCTGGGAATTGTAGGTTTAAGTGGGGATGGGAGCAAGAGGATGGGAGAAAGGGAAGGGCAGGTAGAGGGCTAATCAAAACTAAGGATATCTGAAGAAGGCTTATGAAAACTCCTAGTTTGTAAGCTAATTTTAAAAAATGAGTTGGAATAGAGATACCTTGCATGGGTAAATAAAATCTCAGACCCAGGCTGTGCTATCTCCCTATAAGTTACTGGTCATGAAGGCCTCAGAGTCACACAAAACAACACAGGCTACTGCCACTGCTTTTGGCTATCCGCCATAACTACATGGTAAAATCCTACTACTAAAGACATACACATTGCAGTTGCGGGACCTAGAGAAATCAATCTCAAACTCAACAGGAAACTGGCTCCCTGCTGGATACCTTTCATAGTGCTGGAAGGTACTATATAGGTTGCTGAGGAAGAAAAAGCAACAGTGGTTTTACCCCAGTGCTGAGCTCTGCATGCTGTAATACTGAACTTCTAGGCAAAATGTGCTCACTGGGGCAAGACTGATTGTTACAGGGGTAACCGAACTCTTTCTGACTGGATTTGAGGCTTGCCTCACAAGAGGAAATTCGCACTTAGTACTGCAAATCTGGTCAAAAGCCCATGGCTGGGAAGACATAGGCCCTAGAGAAGAACCTACTGTTGTTTGGTCATATTGTTAAACTGCATTCTAAAAATTTGTTTGTACCCATGGATTTGTGTTGCTCTCTCCCTTGGTCAGAAAAGCTTCTTTCTGCAGTAGGCAAATGCAGTAGACTTAATGCAGAGATGCATAACTGGTCCAAATAACTGAGAAAAAGTGACCCCAAGTAGTTAGGCATACATAGGACAGCTAGACCAACCTACTGCCCTCCCCAGGGCTCAGAGAAATCATGGAAAGGGGGATGGAAAAAAATGTAAGAGCCGGAGGATGGGAAAGAGTGTTATGAAATACTATCTTCTGCATATAACATGCCCACTGTCCAATCTCACAGCAACTGGGGTTAGCTCATTTCCCTGTGGCTGGCCCCACACACATGCACATATGGGCAGCACAAACTGGACTTGTGGGATTAAAATAAATGACAGAGGGCAGACTGCCAGAGAGCGCCGAGATCTGGCCTCCCTCTGGCAGAAGGCCTGAGAACACAGGGGACTGCCCGAGAGCCCCCCAATATTGCCTCCATGTAATGGTCTTTTTAATAAGATGATGCTATACAGGAGTCCCTTCTGCATAAAGTAACTACCATCATCACGATTTCAGCTGAGCCTGATCGCTAAACATCATCACAATCGGGCTTGCTGATGGTTGTGTTCATTCATTAAAGGAGGGCCAAGTAGGGTCACTGGACCCTCACCGGATTATCCAGCCACTCTTCCCAGCCAAATGTATGTAGTTTGGCCCTAATCACACATAGCCTCCTGGATTTGGGGAGGGCTAAAGTATACAATTTAGGGAAGGCTAGGAAGAGAAGGCATGACCCATGCTGGGTAAAGGCTTTCCAGTGTGCATACCCTCAGGTCACACATACACCTCAGCAACCCCTCATTATCTCCATAAGCAACCTCAATAAGTTCATTGGTTCCCCAGTAAAACTTTAATCAAACATTGGCTTGACACTAGGAATAAGCATTACTTAGCATCCCCAGGAAAAGAAGTCTCACAACAGATGGAAAATTTATTTGTTAATGCTATTATGTCTCTCTTTTTTTTTTTGGTCTTTTTGAGACAGGGTCTCCCTGTAGCCCCAGCTGTCTTGGAACTATGTAGACCAGGCTGGCTTTGAACTCACAGAGATCCACCTGCCTCTGCCTCCCAAGTGCTGGGATTAAAGGTGTGCACTACCACACCCAGCCATAATTATTTAAAAAAAAAAAAAAAGAAAGAAAATGAGAATGTAAAAGATGTTGAAAGGATATGGGAATGGACATATTTTCCAAAATAGATGGAAAAAATGAGAAAACCTAAGCAAGTGATAAAGGTCTGTGGAGGTTTGTTATGATATACAAAGGATGAGACAAAAATAATATACACATAATCTTAAAATTTCTATGGTCATAGTTTATTCAACTAGTTTGAGGCCTATACTAATGTGGTCAGAGGGACTTAAAGGACAGTTTTTGCCCCTTGCCCTCCAAGGTCGACTAAGTTCCAGGGGACTGTGGAACATCTCTCAAAACGTCCTATAACTGTGGTGAGTCATCTGTCCTTTTGTTCAGGAAGGACATGGAGACCCCACGAGAGGAACTTGAACCAGTGTACAGTCTACAAAGAGGAGAGTCAACTCAGAGGAAACATCTCATTCATGCTTCCAAGTGAAGCCAGACATGGTCGAGCAGGACCTTTGGCTTATCTTCACATAGATGGAACTGGTTAAAGAAAGGAGCGAAGAGCTCCCAAGACCATGTGACCCCTGAGGAACAGATCCTCAAATGAAAGTGTAAAAATAAATTGATTTCTTTGGGCCAACTGTATGGTCTTAAACACCCGAAAGGAAAGTATAACCAAAGAGTAAAGTCATCAGTATATTTCTTTAAGAGTTCAAGGGACTATACTTCCCAGACTTTAGGCTTAAGTCTATATAAAAAGTTATTTAGACAATTATTTCTCATTGATGATTATGTTCCTAACCAGAAAGTGCTGCTCAAATGTAAGACTTCAAATCTTGGTCTCCAATACTGTAGGGCCCGCCTGTAGCTAAGGGAAGACAACCAGCTATTGTTCTAAAATGATGGATAAATTTGTTTTCTCCCCCTATGTAGACGCCTTTGAGAGGGAACCGACACTAATTCTAACCACTCCAACAGCTACCAAAATACCTGAAAGAAATCCTGAATCCATCACTCTAGAGTCCAGTCTTGCAAGACAAAAGAAAAAATGAGGAGGAACCCACTAGAGGAATGCTTTTGGAAACTCTTGTCAAGAAATTCCAATGGACTCTCATAGGAATTTCTGAAAATTGCCCTGTTCTGACTTTTTTCTAGTTTCCTGTCTAGAACTTGTAATGCTAATTGCTCTTGCCTTTACTTCTCCTTCACATCTCCTATTCACGATTCAAGGACGTTCTTTTCCCCCTAGAGATAAGAGTTATGCAATCTGGGAGTCTTTTAGATAGACCCACTGAAGGGGTACTCCAATTGTCTCACACTGCGATCCTATTCAGCAAGGAAGAAGCCAGAGCGGTCGGCATCCCTAGTCCCTATTGGCAATTTGGATAACCCCTTCAGAGGATGGTGTGATAAGAATAGGAGGTAGGAATTGGCTAGGCAGTTAGGGTAAAAAGACCCCAAAGAAAAGTAGCCAGTT
>NW_008338533.1:303933-334326 GCF_000622305.1 Nannospalax galili | reverse complement strand
TAAATAAATAAATAAGAGAAGAAGAAAGAGTACATGAAGTTATCAGAAAAAAGTGATGGGGAGATATGGGAGGAGTTGGAGGGGAGGGAGTGGGCATGGATTTGATCAAAACACCTTATACGCATGTATGAAATACTCAATAAACTATTTTTTTAAGAAATGACAGAGTTGGGAGGGAGAGGTAGAGGGAAGGGGGAATAGGTGTGATCAAGATACACTGTTTACATGTATGAAATGTTCAAAGAATAAAAATACTTTTAAGGAGCTAGAGAGATGCTCAGTGGTTAAGAGCACTAGCTGCTCTTGCAGAGGACCCAGGTTTAGTTCCCAGGGCCGACATGGTGACTAACAACCATATGCATCTCCAGTTCCAGGGGATTTGACGCCCTCTTCTGATCTCTGGGGGCACTGCATGACACAAGTATACTTATATACATGCAGGCAATATACACATAAAATTAAAATAAATACAAAATTTAAAAATATTTCTAAGTGAGGAAGAGGGGCTCACAAGGCCCCACCCGTCCCTGAGGAGGCAACATGTGGAGCAGTTTCTAGTATACATTTCATAGAGCCAAAAATAAAGCATTCTTGGAATAATTAAAAAGACAAAGACCAGCTGGAGAGATGGCTCAGAGGTTAAAAACACTAGCTGTTCTTGCAGAAGACCTGGGTTTGAATCCCAGCACCCACATGGTAACTAACAACTGTCTACAACTCCAGTCCTAGGATTCCGACAGCCTCTTCTGACCTCCTTGGGCACTGCTGGACACGACATGGGTACACTTACCTACATGCAGGCATTACACACATACACATAAAATAAAAAAGAGAGAGAAAAAAAAGACAAAGATCACAGTATGTGGTGGCACAGGCCTTTAATCCCAGCATTCAGGAGGTAGAGGCAGATGAATCTCTGTAAGATCAAAGCCAGCTGGTCTACATAGTGAGTTCCAGGCCAGTTGAGGCTACACAGTGAGACCATGTCTAAAAGAAAACAAACCACAAAGAAACAACAAAAACTCAACATCTTGAACATCCTAATTCCTTTTTAAAAATCATTATATTTATATTTGCTTCAAACATAAAGATATCTACTTCAGTGAATATAAAAACACACAAAAACACTGTTTTTTCTTTTTTTTTTTTTTAGTTCTGTGTGAACTACAAAAACTGATCCACTTGCAGAAGGGCCTAAGTTATGCTACACTGAATAAGTGTATTTTTCGGGATAGTCAACTACTTCTGAATTAATATCATCAAAGTTCACCATCCATCTTTTCTAAACTCTTTATTTCCCTTTTAAATTTTTATTTATTTTTTACATTTATTTCTTTTGTATGTGTATGTGTGCGGGTCCAAATGTGGCATAGAACATATGTGGAGGTGAGAGGACAACTTGAGGGGTGTCAACCACGTGGAGTCTAGTGATCTAACTCACATCATCAAGCTTGGTGGCAAGCACCTTTACCCATCTGACCCATCTTGCTGGTCCTTGGCTAGTTACATGACCTCTACCCAATATATAACCATTTCATACTTTTAGTAGAAACTTAAGAGAGTCTTATCAATTAGCTTCTCTGTCTGAGTCAAAGGTTATCTACAAAATTAAAATAATAATATCCACTTTTTTAAACTATTCTAAGAGCTGGGGCTGTAGCTCAGTGGCAGAGTGCTTGTCTGACATGTTGTCAGGCCCTAAGTTCAATTTCCAGCACCATCAAGAAAAGAAAAATAAGGGTTCAAAGATTAAAGACCTCATAACATGGGTTAGGTTTGGCACTCAATATTTACCAGGCTATCAGCACTGGCTTTATGATCATTTTATAGCTACATTATACACAATCATAATTTCATCCATGCTTCTTCACTTTGAACACAGCACACAAAGGCCTAAAGCTCAGGCCAGGAGATGGGGCACATGTGTCATCCCAGAACCCAGGAATGACTGGCTCAAGCCCAAGGCCAGCCTGGGTTATATAGTGAGTCCCAGGCCAGCCTGGGCTTCAAAGAAAAAGCCTATCTCATAAAGCAAACAAACAAAAACCATGTAGCTCATATAGCTTTCTCAACACACACTCACTGGATCTCCTTAGAGATATCTTGTTAGTCAACTAAGAATAATATGTAAGTCTTCCTTAGGGCACTCAGTCTCAGGGCCACTTAATTCGTGGCATCAATCCTTATACATTAGAAAATAGGCAACATTCTTTGTCCTCTATCCACATACAACTCCCCTTTTCTTTCTGACTTCTACTAGCATATGTATACTTCTCTATTTTTTTTAAGTAACAAACATTAAAACTTGTCCTTCTAAATAGACAATACTGCCAAATCAAACTGCTACTTTTTGCTCATACAACCAAGTACTTACAGGGATTAAAATTTTCTAGCAAATAAAAATGGCTTAAAAAAGAAACAAACAAAAGCCAGGCATGGTAGCACACACCTATAAGCACAACACTTAGGAGCAAGAAGCAGAACAGATCTAAGTCCAAAGCCATCCAGATCTACATGGCAAATTCCAGGCCAGACAAGACTACATAGTAAGACCCTGCTAGAGAAAAGTAAAAATGAAAACTACGTGTTTTCCAAAGGCTTCGGTGTTGCAGATGTCTGCTTAATGCACGTTCAAGTAGTAAAATGTATGGCAAGAGAAAGAAAGAAAGCTGTGCTGATCTGAAAGCTAAATGACAAGAACCAACCCTTACAATTCAAATGCGGAAACATAAAAGCCCTACTACCATCTTCCCCCCCCACCCTGCCCCATTTATACCAAGGACATCTTACCTATTAACCAATACTTTTATTTTTATTTTTTATTTTATGTGTATGCATGTATTGCCTGCATGTATGTTAAGTGCACTTTATGTTGTACAATGTCCACAGAAGACAGAAAAGGTTGTCAGATCCCCTGGAACTGGAGTTATAGACAGTTGTTAGCTGCCATGTGGGTGCTGAGACTTGAACGTGGGTCTTCTGCAAGGTCAGTGTTCTTAACCACTGAGCCATCTCTCCAGCCCCCCCAATACTTATAAAAAAAAAAGTCCATGTACTAAGGATATACTTCAGTGGTACTGTATTTACCTGGTATGCATGAGACACTAGCACCCAAGCACCACAAAAATAAATTACTTAAACCAAATGAAAGAAGAAAAGACAAAGAAAAGAAAAAAAAAAAAAAAATCTAGCTAGGGCATGGGAGCACACACCTACTACTCCAGCATGCAGAAAGCTGATGAGGCAGGATCCTGAGTCTGAGACCAGCCTGGGCTGCCCAGAGAGGCCCAACTTCCAAAAAACAAAACAAGAAACTCAGGACTTCAGTTGATATTTCTTCAGTATGCTCAAATTATTGCAAATATACAGTGTTAAAAAGAAAAGAATCAGGGGCTGAAGAGATGGCTCCGCAGTTATGAGCACTGGCTGCTCCTGCAGAGGACCTGTGTTGAATTCCCAGCACCCAAATGGAGGCTAACAACCATCTGTAACTCCACTTCCAGGAGACCCAACACCATCTTATGATCTCCATGAGCACTGCATGACACAGGTATACTTACATACATGCAGGTAATATACTCATATACATAAAATATTTTTTAAAAAAGAAAAGAATCAAGTGAAAACTATCATACTACCCAAGAAACATTTTTAAATCATCAGTAAAGAACAGCTTCTTCCTACCATAAGAAGGAGATTCCCGGCCATCTTCTTTATCTGATTCTTTATCTTTTCTTCTCCGGTGGTGATGTTTGTGTCCACGATGCTTGTGACGACGTCGACTCTCTTTACCTAATGGTACATGAACACCAACATACACAGCTCGATGACCTATTAAAAGTTTTGAAAATATATTATTGGTTTTACCAAAGGACAAAGCATAATATTCAATAAGTATACCACAATTTACCCTAGTAACAAAGAATTACATATCGGTCCATGAAATGGTGTTCTTCAGTGATTTATTTTATAAAGCATTACAGAATGTTATCCCAGGGCCTTGTACTACTGACTGTAATTACACTAGTCACACAGATTACTGGTGCAAGCACAGTGTGTCTTCTAAAATATACCAAGGACAAGAGCTAGGTTCATATAGCATAGGCATAAATTTATTCTCACTAAGCCTGGAGTGGTGGCATGTGCCTATAAATCCCAGAACTCAGGCGAAGGCAGGAAGATTCAGAGTTTATGACCAATTGGGCTTTTAATGAGATTCTGCCTCAGAACACAAGCAAATAAAACACATTTTACACACATACACACATACACACACACAAACACACACACTCTTTACCTACACTCATGACCAACCCTAGTTAGTAGACAGCTTTAAGGTATGTCATAAGGGTGAAAAAATAACTCATATATCATAATATACTAATTTAAGTAAATGGTCATTTACCATTTTTCATAGTTTTAAAGATTTTAGAACAAAATTCAAATGTAAATGATCTGAAAACACCAAGTAAAGACTACGAAGCAGGTGAAATTTTAAAAATACTATTATTCTATGCCTTTAGAAAAGAAAAGGCTACTACTGGTATATTTTCTTAGCTCTGTACTGTAACAACAACAACAACAACGGCACAAAAGGTAGTCTTTTTTTAAATCTTACTAAATGAAATGAATTGGGAACAGAACTAACAGCAGTGTGTCAACTACTGAGAGGCAAGAGCTTGATTTCTTCAAAGAGTTTAAACAGTTTATTATCTAAGCTGTATTGTGGTTAGATACAGAAAAAAGTGAACTAAAAATTCAACAAATATGCAATTATGGAAAAAAAAAAAACCCTCCGGCATAGAGCTGCTTTTTGGCTTTATAAATAAAATTTAAAATATGCTGAAATATTTTATTAATAATACTCTTTCCACGACAAACTACATAAGACAGTCAGGAAATAAGTATTTCCAGAAACTCTTCATCCTTAGATGAGATCTGATACTATCATTTTGCTTTTTGAGAGAGGGTCTTACTAGGATGACCCTGATCTCACAATCCTCCTGTCTCTGCCTACTAAGTGAGAGTTACAGAAGTACACCCCCATGCCGCTGGCCTCTTAAGAAATATGAAAGCATACTTGATCTCATCATTGTTGATTCCATGCTTGCAAATCATCTCTAAATCATTTCTCAAAGTCATCTGTGCTATGTGCAGAGAAAACTTGAATTACCTGAAGCTCATGCTCCCAGATTAGAGAAAAAAGGTGACATTGTTGTCCTATTTCAGCTGCCAATATATTACTGTCCACCAAGTACATGAAGCTGGGCCTGGTGACACAGGCCTATCACCCTGGCAATTGAGAGGCTGAAAGAGGAGGATGCCTAGTACTTCAGTTACTTTTCTCATCACTTTATCTTTCTGGTCACTGAGACCAAATTCGTGACAAGCAACTTAAGGGAAGGAGAACTTATTTCAGCTCTGTTTGAGGGGATTTATAAGTCCATCACATTCAGGAAGGCAGGACAGTAGGTACATACGGCTGCTTACTCAGATCTGGGCAGATCAGGAAGCAGAAGAAGGGGAATTTCTGCTTTTTCATTTTTATTCAGTTTAGGACCCTAGCCCACAAAATAGTATTACCCACATTAAGGAAGGCTGTGCCTTCTCAGTTAAACCTCTGGAAACTCCCTCACATGTATGCCCAGAGTTGTGCCTCCTAGGTGCTCCTAGGTGATTCTAAATCCAGTCAGGTTGACAATGAAGAGGAACCATCAGATCTAAACTATACAGTGAGTTCCAGGCCAGAGTGAGCTAGCACAGCAAGACTACCCCCCGACAAAAGAAAAAAAAAAAAAAAAAAAAAAAACCTGAAGCAACTTTTAAAGTAAATATAACTAGACTTGTGGAAACATACTGAAGTTCTTTAAATATCGCCTAGTACCCTAGCACTCTGCCTAGCACATAGTAAGTACATGATACATGTCTAAAAAAAAGTAAATCTCAATTTATTAGAAAAATTTTAACAGAAAAAAAACCCATAAATTTAAGAATTATATAAGGTTTCTTTAAGGGTAATACAAGTGTTTCTGGAATCAGAGCAGTGATGGTAACATGAAGTAGTAGGATATAAAAAGTGAACTGGAGAGATGGCTCAGCAGTTAAAAGCCCTGACTACTCTTGCTGAGGACCTGGGTTCGATTCCCAGCACCCACATGGTGGCTACGAACCATCCTTAGCTCCAGTTCCAGGGTAATCTGACGCCCTCTTCTGACCCCCACAGTATTGCATGACACAGGTGCACTCACATACATGCAGGCAATACACTCATACACATAAAATAAAAACAATATATAAAAAAATTCTTAAAAAGTGAACTGAACACTTTACAGTTGTGAATTTTACATTATGTGAATTATGTATCGCTAAAGAAATTACAATAACACAGCGACTTTACAATTTTGTTTTAATAAAAATGTAACTAAGAAACAACTTCCCATCCCTATGCACTAGAATTATAACCCTATGGCTCCAACTGATAGCCATGGTGTTGGCACACTAGCCCAGTGCAAAAAGATAAGTAGCACGAGTTGGTAGTTAGAAACGCTAGCAGCAGTAAGACTACACTAGGACTCAAAGATCAGAAGACAGCCTTAGGGTTGGTTCTGCTTTTGCCTTTAGTGTCCTCTGTTAGAATACGGACTGTACAGTGCACACGATATTCTATTTCTAGAAGCCCTAGTAACCTAGACATTTTAAGAGTCATTTTCTGTCAGGCATGGTAACTCACACCAATCATCCCAGCCCTCAGGAGGCAGAGATGAGAGGATCATCCCAAATTCTAGGTCAGCCAGGTCTATATAGTAAGATCCTATTTCAAACAATTTAATATAATAAAGTCATTTATTGTATTTTATGTGTTTTGCCTGTGTCATACAATGCCCACAGAAGCCAGAAGAAGGCATCAGATCCCCTGGAACTGGAATTAGTTGTTAGCAGCCATGTGGGTGCTGGGAACTGAACCTGAGCCCTCTACAAGAGTAGTTAATGCTCTTAACTGATGAGTAATCTTTCCAGCCCCTAATAAATTATTTTTTTAAAAGTCACTCTGAAAACATTTTCAGGATACAAATCCATCACCTTCTCTCTCTCTCTCTCTCTCTCTCTCTCTCTCTCTCTCTCTCTCTCGGTTTTGTTATTGTTTTTATTTTTGTTTGTTTGTTTAAGACAGGTTCTCCCTAAAGCCCCAGCAGGCTTGTGTAGACCAGGCTGACCTCAATCTCACAAAGATCTGCCTGCCTCTACCCCCCAAGTGCTGGAATTAAAAGCATGTGCCACCATGCCCAGTCCTCCCATCTCCTCTTTAATAGCAATAGAGTAAGAGCTTGATGTAGGACTGGTTCTCACAAACTTTACATAAAAAGGTCCTAACATGTCTATAAAACTTTGCCAAGCACACCAGTTTAGCCAAGTGTTCCACACTGTTGTCATATTCACAGAGTTAACATACAGAGATGGGTACACGTTCCATCTCAATCTCCACATGCAGACATCAGACATAGCTGCAAACTGAGGACCATGAACAAAGTACCAACAGTCATGAAGACAAGGACAGAATGAGAAATTCATACAGATAACAGGAGACTAGGGAGACATGGCAACAAAAGGTACTGCTAAGCTGAAAGTGTGTCAGTCAGGACACACTTTGGAACAGAAAAAGCCATGAATAGAAAAACCAATAAATTACAAATAAAATCTAATTTAACTTAGTAAACTATAAGTAAACCAATTACTGATTATCCAGTGTTATCTATATTTTCGCAAATGTTAAGACTTAAAATTAATGTTCTTAACATTAGATGAACCTATATAAGGTATATATAGAAATGTTCTGTACCATGTATGCAGACATTCTATATTTCAAAAATAATTTCAAAAAGAAGAAAAGAAACCATTTAATAGGATTTCTTCCCATTTAGGGCAGGCAAATAACTCACTTGCTGCACAATTCTAAGTGGAGTCATAAAGGGTGTTGTAACATACACAGGAAATGAGCATACTGATGACAACTAGAGATAACTGTGACCTGAATCTTGAGCCTGCTTATAATACAAATTACCCAGGCTGCCAGAAATGGGTGGGGGGGGGGGGTTTTGTAATCCTGAGTCTTCATTTTCTCAAGAAATAACTATTTCTGAAAGGCTTTCAGAAATCTATCTTATGTCAATATGTCAACAAAGAATAAGTAATCAGGAGATACTATTTATAGACAGGAGGTATCTGCTGCACTGTTATTCTTTAAATAAGTATTAGGCACTCTTCTAACAAAAATGTTACCAGAAACAGTAAATGAACTTAAGGAAACACTAACAGGCATTAACTGGTCATTTACCCTGCTAAGCATATAAGTTATTTTAAATGAACTTACTTTCTAGTTCTTCTTTTTCAAACTTGGTGATCACAGTTGAGCTAGTTTTGCCAAGATCCACAACAGCTTCTTCATCAGGACCCTAAAAATAAGTTATTCTGCTTTACTCAAGAATCAGTACAGATGAGGACCTAGTCTACATTATCTGAAACAATCAAAAGCAGGTGCCTTCTCACAAATCGAAGTTCTGATAACTGATCTTTTTAAAGTATGTTTGGAGGGTCTTTTTAAATCCACAATGCAAAGTCTCATAATAAGAACTGAAGTGGAAAAGGGTTCTAAAACATTTATTTAAGAGCTGGGCATGGTGGCACACACCTTTGATCCCAGCACTCTGGAGACAGAGGCAGGTGGATCTCTGTGAGTTCAAGGCCAGCCTGGTCTACCTAATGAGTTCCAGGTCAGCTGGGGTTACAGGGAGACCCTGTCTCAAAAAAGGTCCCCCCCGCCAAAATTTATTTAAATACTAAACAAATGTTAATATAGTCACTTTATCCTCAACAAAACACCCCTCTAAGAGCAGGGATAAGAGAAAATTTTGTGTGAGAGGAATGATTTCTCAAGTGTCAAACTGGATAAAGGAAAACAGTTATAATGCGGTGGATTATAGTGAAACACAAAACTCAAAAATATGTGGTGGACTCATTACATGGTACCATTTTTACTTGTAACTTAACAAACATCCAGTAAAAGTTAGAACTTTTCATTTCCCTACAAAGGAAAGGCCAAAGCTGAAACAATCTCTAGGGAAATTCTGGCTTTCCCTGTGAAAATTCACCTTTATAAGTCTGAGCTTCATGTTGCTCTTTTCTCCAGCTTTACAAAAAGAATGTATTTCTATAAGCATATTGATTTTAAAATATTGAATGGACTACTTTTAAAGGAATAGTATTGAAGTTTTAACTTCCTTTCTCAACTCCCAACAGCTTCAAAAGAGTATTACAATTCTATTAACAGACGGAAACAAGAAACAAATGCCCATCTCTCAAATTCTGGTTCTGGGTTGAAGCAGAAACAGGTGCAACTGCTCTAAAGCAGTGCCCAGCATAGGCTGTAGTTCTAGGAAAGGTTTGGCCCAGCTTTTAGCAGTAGTGCCTGCAGCAAAGGCTTTGCAATATTCACATTATAAATTTACATACTGTTGACTTTCTAAATTCAATGACCAAATTCTTACAGTCTAAACCCAAGAACGGAATTGATGTGCTTTTCAAACCAATTCCTTGTTTTCCAAATTCTTATTATTGGATCCTCAAAATTTAGCACCAGGCACAGCATAAATCAAGGAAATACAGATATTTCTACTCTCCAGACTCAAACTAATCATCCAAACAGAAGATTCACATAGATCTGGATATGACTCTGAATGGCTGGTATTCGGCTTAACTCAGAAAAGTTAAATGACTTGCAAAGGCTCTACACTTAAGCACGCTGTGTAGACCATGAGACAATTTTGTGTAATGAACTGAAAAAGGCAACAGTGGGACTAATCAAACAAAGCTCTCTGCACTTCCTTAGTAATAAGGCCAAAGTCAGAAATAAAACTAAGAACTTAAAAAGTTCAAGAATGAGTAATAACCGCCCTCCACTAAGCCAGTCATTCTAAAACAAAATCTTCAGCTATCCTTCACTGAGGCATGCCATTTAGTCCAAGCATGCAATAGACAAGCTCTTTCCTAACACAAGAAGCAAAGGCTGTGTCCTAAGAGGTAGCATACTGTGCACCCTGACAGGATTAACTGCTCCCATCTAAGCTTTCATATTAAGCCTGTGCAACTGCCAGGATAAGAAGCAAAGCAATACAACTAACTCGTGCCCTCAAAGAAACACAGCTCTACTTACACATTCAGATGTACTACCAACAAAGCAGCTTGCACATGAGAATACCCTAAGTCATCAATCTATAATTTATTTCACCTTTACACTTATTTATTACAAGTTTACTATATTTAGTATAAACACACACACACACACACACACACACACACACACACACACACACACTTTGATTTAAACATTTATCGGAGAAAAAACTACTTCTGTGTGTGCCAAAACCAGAACACAATCTGCATGGAATCTTGTTCTGATCTACCCAACCTGCATCTGCTAGACTCCACATTATATTCCATTCTCAATGCAGAAAGATTTCTAATAGTTAAAAAATGAAACAGATTATTAGAGGTATGTCTAAAGTAACTATAATTCCTGAAAATTACTGGGAATACTGATTTATTGGTCCTGAATCTCAAAAGGTAACATGCCAGGAATCTGAAAACACTGAAAAACTTTTTTTCACCATCTAATTCTAAAATGTATCATCTTTGCTGAATAAATGTACTTTAAGTAAATTAAATTTTAAACGAAACAAAAATGGGTTAATTGTAAGAGGGCAATCTCAAACTAAGAAATACTATGAAACAGTTTTTAAAAGATAGACCTACAGACTGGGAGCTCAGTAGTAGAATGCTTGCTTGCCTAATAAACATAAGGCTCTGGATTTGATCCCCAGCCCCATAAAAAAAAGAGTGGGGAGGGGTCTAAGAAATGGAACTGGAGTGGGTAGCAAACCACAATACTTAGGAGGTAGAAGCAGGAGGATATGGGCAAGGGCTTCAAGCTATGAAGTGTGTTCAAGGCTACCCTGGACTGCACAAAAGAAAACTGAAAGTAGATCCAAAAGCATCATTAGATCCAAAAGATCTCCAGGGTATATTAGTGAAAAAGCAAGTTACAGAGATATAAATAAGATCACACTTATGTTTAAAAAAACACACAACTAACCCAGTTTTATTTCCAAATGGACATGTCCCCATATGTATATTTATACTTAATAAAAACCAAAGGGAAAAGCCTGAGGGAGTCCACACCAACCTAGGACTCTGTACGTGTTATACAAATGTTCTACCAATTAAATTAACTATATCCCCAGCCCTAAAGTTCAATTTTTTTGGGGGGGGAGGGGGGGTAGTCTCTAACTCTTTAGGCTTCAGACTCATGATAATCCTCCTGCCTTGAACTCTCAAGTGTTGGAATTAAAGGTGTGAGCCACAACAATTTGCTTTAAGTTAAAATTTTTAGTTTTAGGACTGGACAAATGGCTCACTGGTTAAGAGCACTTGCTGCTCTTGCAGAAGACCAGGGTTTGGTTACTAGCATAAACCAGATGTGGTAGTAAATGCTTACAATCACAGCACTTGGAGATAGAGGCAGGAGAATCATAAGTTCAAGGGTCATCTTAGGCTAGATAGCAAGTTCAAGGTCAGCCTGGGCTACATGGGACCCTGTCTTTAAAATTAAAAAAAGCCTGACATCACTGAGAGGCATCAAATATATTTCTCCATTTCCTTACTTAAAAAAAAAATTACCTAGTTTTTCAGCTGTGAAATATAAACATAAAGAGCATCTGCTATATTGCTGCATGAAGTGGCTATCAGGATGTGTGGTAGGAAATACAACAGAAGTACAGAGTACACATGGCCACAGGCAAAATCTCCAGAACAAAGACACTGGATATTTGAAAGGGATGAAACTTCTTTAAAACACATGGGTTTTAAATACTATTACTTTTGGATAATGGTTTATGCCATTTTCTTAACACAAGAGTAAATTAACACCCCATACAGAATATAACTTTGTATTCTTCTTAAAAGTTGATAGCAAAAATATCCATTTTCATATTAAATATTTGCAGTGTAAAACTTGGAGCTCCTGTTATGTCTCATTGAGAAGACACACTAAAAAAGAGCCTGGTAGATCCAGTAGCATTTCATCTCTTGAACATTATAACGTAAAAATATTCAGTAGATGTCAGTTATTTTTAAATTTGTACATACAAATGATTTTTTCCCTACTTTTACCTCTGAGAACATACTAGAAAACTAAAGATAGCAATAGCTAAGAACAATACCAGTATCAAAATATTTCCTTCTTGGGACTGGAAAGATGGCTTAGCAGTTAAGAGCACTGACTGCTTTCTCAGAATACCCGGGTTCAATTCCCAGCACCCACACGGCGGCTAGCGACTGTCTGAAACTCTAGTTCCAGAAGATTCTATGCCCTCTCCTCATCTCCATGGGCAATGCATAACACGGGTGCACTTATATCCAGGCAGACATTGCATAACATGGGTGCACTTATATCCACGCAGGCACTGCATAACACGAGTGCACTTATATCCATGCAGGCATTACATTTATACACAAAAAATAAAAATAATAAAGTATTTTTTAAAATGGTTCCTTCTTAACCTCACATTAGTTCTAGAGCTTACAAAGTCCACTGAGAAAGTAAGTCACAGTACAAGAAAAACTCAAAAACACAAAAGAAAGCACCAAATTATACCAACGAAGGTTACACTCAGTCTATTCTTAAGGAAATTATTCAGTTTTAGTGCCAATTTTTTTTAATTTATAAAGTAAGCATTTATACTACAATACTAACATAAAACATCATTTTTTTAAAAATATTTTTATTTTATATGTAAGCGTGTTTTGACTCCATGTATGTGTGACATATGTGTGCAATGCCTGGCAGAGGCCAGAAGAGAGCATCAGATCCATGGAACTGGAATTATGAATGGCAGTTAGCTGTCATGTGGGTGCTGGAATTGAGCCTGGGTCCTCTGGAAGAATGGCAAATGTTCCTACCTGCTGAGCCATCTCTTCAGGCTCCAACATTATTTATAAGACACATGGACATCTTATTCCAGAAAGAGATTAAATGTTCTATACATGAAAGGATAGGTGTCCGAAGTTATCTACTGCAATGGTGGTCATAATAAAACAACCCAGGGTTCCCTGGTAAAGGATGGCTCAAAAGACTGTGGTACATAGCAAAGTAAAAAGGCAAAACAGTTTCTTTAGGACTAACTAGAGAGAGTCAGTTCTGAACACTGATATTACTTGGATACCTTTTTCTTCCTCCATGCTTATTTTGTTTTGTTTTGTTTTGTTGGCTGGATGGTTTTGAGACAGCCTAGATGTTCTACCTGTCAGCTGGGATGCATGGGATGCATCTTGCTGACTTATTTTTCCAAATATTTGACTTTTCCTAGTACAATGATATGTTATGCAAAAATTTTAATTTTAACCAAGAACAATCTAAATTTGAACAAAAAGACTCTAAGGGCAATAAAACAGGGAAAATGTGTGAAGAAATGGTGAGAGTGAGAACAAGACAACTCAATGGATTGTGAGACAAACACAGGCAGGTAAAAGCCTCCAGCAACAATAACAGCTCCGGCCAGTGAAGCAGGATTATTGTCAGGTGCCTTGTCACAAGACACACGAAGAGCCATAGACCACTGGAAAAACCCCACTAGGGCTCTACATAAAATTATAAATCTTATTTATTATACCATTTTTATGAAGAGACACTCACTCCAAGATTTAATCATTACATTTGTACCAATATGCACATAGAACATCTTATTTTAGGGTTACCAAGTATGTACAAATTAGCAGAAATGAAAAATTTTAAATCTATTTCAAAAAAATAACACATTAGCCTGCCATGTGGTTCATACCTATAATTCCAGGAGAGACTGAGACAGGTGACTGTCACGAGTTTGAGGCCAGTCTGGGCTACAGAGATAAATTTAGTAGCATATATCTATAATTCCACTGGTCATGAGGCAGACCAAGAGAACTGTCAAAAAAAAAATTGTTTTTATGACAATCTATTACAGAAAACACCACACTGTAGAGTAGAATGTAAAGGGGTCCACAAAGATTGAGTGAATACTTTTCAAGGTTCACAAACCATGTGTGATGGCCCACAACTGTAATCTCAACAATTGCGAGTTTGAGGTAGGTGGATGGCTGGGAGTTCCAAGCTAAACTGGTCCACAGTATGAGATCTTGTCTCAAAAAAAAAAAAAGGAGGGAGGGAGGGGGAAGAAGGAATGAGCCCCACTTCCTCACTTCTTTAAAGACTAGCAACTAAACTCATTCACTTAGCAAATATTGAGTGCACACTCTGAGTATCATACCACACATGGGGGGATATGTCAGTGAATGAAAAACTGTGGTAAAGTCAAATCTCCAATCTATTCATTAATTTAAGATGTGACTTGTCTGTGAGAAATCTAGAGGTAAAGGAATTATCCTTTGCATTCCCGATGAATACATGAGCTCTTACAGACACTGATCACGAGGGGGCTTTCCTTTTGTAGTTCAATTTTCTTTTTTTTTCTAATCTAAAAAATGAAAGGAATATAGAGATTAAGTAACCTGTTATACACTGTTACTGAAAGAACTAAATTGAAAAGTCAGCTATTTACATGAGTTTTTGATTCATTACAGATCAAGGTCACTTGTAGCATACAGCATTTCCTATTTATTAAAAAATTCATGGAACTATTTGATTATCTCCCAGGCTGAACATTAAATTACAAGAAGGGAGAAACCACATCTGGCTTGTTTTCCACTGAATTCCTAGCATCAAGCAGTATCTGGTCCCTGGATATTCAGTATGGCTCAAGGAACAAGACACTGCTAAAAATTTAATATTGTATTCATGTAAAGATCCTTCTAGACACAATTAAAACATAAATGTGATACTTTAAAATTTAATACATCAATTTATATGTTTTTAATCCCAGAACTAACATGGTAAAAGCCAAATTTCAGAAATCAGAATCCCAGCAAAAATTAAACAAATCTGGTTTTACTAGAAATACATGGTATAACTAACTACTTTTAATAATTTCTCTCGCAGTCATTTATCTTGTCTGAGAAAGCAAAATCTATATATACTTTTCTTGGTCAAAACGTGACATTAAGTATGCCAAAGTACAGCATTAAGGAATAAACAAAGTTATTTTAAACTGTAACATAAATAGCTTTTGACTTCGGTTTGCAAAATCCATTACTAAAAGAGCTATCAAAGATCCCCATCAAAGACTTATTTTTCTACCATATAATATGGCTACAACCCAAAAGTAACACCCTCTCATAAACTGTGATTAATAAACATGTGAAGTTATTTTAGTTTACTACTTTAGCTTCAAAATATACTTAATCATTAAGATAATGTGATTTCTTTCCTAATATCTTAACCACAGAACTTTTAAAATATCATTTGAGTAGTTTTAACTATACAAAGAACTGATATTATAGAGGAGGAAAGGTGTTACAAACATTTCTTAACATTGCACAGATTTGCTCTCCAGCAGATGATTTCCCCAGCCAAGGACACAGAGAATGACAGTATTCTAAGCCAGTGCTGACTAAGCCTGACATTTCTGAGCTTCACTGTTAAGCTTAAAAAGATTCAAATTTATCTGTTAAATAAAACACAAATCTTAACTAGGTACCTACAGGTAACTTCTTCAGACGAAATCTTTCCATAGTAATACAAAAAGTCCTTGCTTCAAAATGAGGTAAATTCCCCTGAAGAGACCAGGACAGTGAGAATGTATCTGATTTAGGTCACTGTGCTTTACAGGGATGAACCAAGTTACTTCTGTGGAACAGCCAATCACTCTCTTCCTAGTCACCTAATCTTCCAAGCTGATCACAACAACTTAGAAAGGGTCATAGCATTAATCAGAGCTAAAATCTAACAGATACATTTAGAAATACTTAAAGAAGGCTGGTAAATCTGTAATTTGAACACTTGGGTGATAGATGCTAGAAGGATCAGAAGCTCAAGGCCAACCTCAACTACACAGTGAGTTTAAGGCTAGCCAAGCAGGGCTACATGGAATTTTGTCTTTAAAAAACAAAAAAGTAGAGGGAGGGAAAGAGGGATGATGAACTGAAAGAATGCAGAAATCAGTTTAAAGGAAGTCTTTCTACTATATTAGAGCAAAAGAGAGCATATTCTAAGTATTATGTGTTTTAACATGAATGTATGTATGTACCTTACTGTATAAATTTTCAATAAGCTGGTGAGTTAAATACACTTTCACTTAATTTTAGGAAATATCAAAATGTTTTTATCTGAAGGGAACTTGGTTTCTAAGCATTACTAAATTTACACCAAATAACCTTAAGCTATATTACTAATTGGATTGGTAAATCATAATTTTTAAGTATCATTTTATCCCCCAAACTAATTATCCACATAGACAATTGCTAGGAGGAGGAAACATAAACAGCATTTTGGACTCAGGTCCCTTCACACTCTTAAAAATTAATGAAGCCCTTGAAGGACTTTTGTTTGTAAAAGACTTAAGTCTATCTTTACCACAGCAGGATTAAAACTGACAAAACAAAATATTTATACAAAATAACCTAAGAAAACAATAAAAACATCCTATTAGCTTATACCTAAGGACTTGTCAAATCTACCAAACTGACAGAGGGGCAGCATTCTCACCTAGATCCCACAACACAAGGGTGACCACCTGGTGTTTGCATCAATGGATTAACTGTACCAGGGTTTCTGTAAGGTCCACAATGTGAGAACCAACTCTCTTTAAAGTTGTCCTCTGACCTCCACACACATGCATGGGGGCATACCTACACATACACATACACTAAAATGTAATAAAAATTATTTTAAGAAAGCAGGTACTCACCTGAGTATGGTGGCTATAATCCAGCATTTGGGAAGCTGAGACAGGAGAATTATAAGCCAACCTGAATTACACAGGGAGACCTCACACACAGAAAAAAGATGACTAAGTAATGATTAAAATTGTCACTTATTTAGTCAAATTAGAATATTTTCACTTTTATTTCACTATAGTTTTTCATAGGTATTTTATATGCAACACTGTATAATCAATGTGTTACAATAAAGTAGATTCAAAGCTATTTTTTATGTGTGGTATAGGCGCACAGTGTGTATATGCCCAATGTGCATATGCGCATAGTAGAGGCCAGAGGAGAATAACTGCTGTATCAAGGGCAGCCTAGTCTACATCAAAAGTACCAGGCCAGCCAGGGCTACAAAAAGAAGATTCTGTCACAAAAAAAAAAAAAGAAAAGAAAAAAAAATTACACAAAGACCTATAAAAATCATCCTAACCCTAACTTACTCTCTTTCTCCATTTCTTACCTCAGTAAATAGGACACTCTAGATCTGGCTGCTTGGCAGTCGAAACATGATCACTATCAAATGTTTTTCTATTCTATTCAAGCACCAAATCCAGTGGATAACTGTCTTAAGGCAGTCTGTGTCACCTTTAATTTCCTCTGACCATCACAGTTCAGGCCTCCTTCTTTGGCCTGAAAAATGCAATGACTTTAGAAGACTCAATGCTGTCATGTCCCCAGCTCCTTGGGTAAATCCAAGTCTAAGGGTTATTCTCACTCCCCTTCAACATTCCCTGCTGCTTGCTTTTCCCTCCTGTTCAACACTTCAACCAATCTCAAATTATTTTAGAGACGTGAACATACCAGACATTTTATATCTCTGGGAAGACTGTATATCTGGCACTTGATAAATGTTGGATGACTGAGTTAAAATATAATATTGGGGGAAAAATAAATTCTAATTATTTCTTCTTAGAAACAGACACCTGTTTTGTTTTTTTAATTTTTATTTTTTTGGTCTTTTTGAGACAGGGTTTCCCTGTAGCCCCAGCTGTCCTGGAACTCACTATGTAGACCAGGCTGGCCTTGAACTCAGAGATCTGGCCACCTCTGCCTCCCCAGTGCTGGGATTAAAGGCATGCGCCACCACGCCCTGCTAGAAACAGATACCTGTTTTATAGTTGCTACTGATTTTCCAAATGAGTTAACCTTTCCTGAATTCACTTTGCATCTCCCAAAGATTTTATAAAATTCCTCATTTATATTTATATTCCACATTCCTGATCTATTCTTTTGCTCAGACTCTTGTTTTGAGAAAGAGTCTCACTATGTCCTACCTTGGCCTCCAGAGTCCTGGAATTGCAGGTGGGTACCAACATTCTCAGCTTTCTCTTGGATTCTTTACCTTTGCCCGCTTATTCTTATAAAATTTATTATGTTAACAAATATTAGGAGGGGAAAGAGATACGCCCAATCTAAAATCTTTGATCCTATGACCTCTAAGCTGGTTTTGTTTTTTGTTTTTTTTTTTTCACCTCCTTAGTTTCTGTAAGTATTAATTTGGTACTATCATTAGGAGACATAACTTTTTGCAATAGTGGAGACTGAAATCAGGGCCCCCACATGCTAGGAAAGCACTCTACCACAGAGCTATAGCCCCAGCACACGCCCCCTCCCCAATACACATACAGCAGTTTTTGAGACAAGGTCTTACTATGTACCTTTGGCTAGCCTGGAACTCTCTATATAGACCAGGCTGACCTCGAACTCACCTAGAGATCACCTTCCTCTGCCTCTGAAGTGCTGGGAGTAAAGGTATATGTGACCATACCTGGTCCCAGCTCCTCAACGCCAGCCAGGCAGTCTGGTCTACATTCTGAGTTCCAGGCCTGCCAATAATCAGTAATACATCATGAGACCGAGTCTCAAAACCATGAAAAAATAAAATAAAATAAAAACCATGAAAAAGAAAAAAAACAAAATTTATCTTCAAAAAATAAATTCAGGCAACAAATATTTGCTATACTTGATAAAGACCTGCCAATTGACCCACTTACCAGCTTGGCAATGCTTAAATCTGAACTTTTAAATTATATTTTCATGATTCATCATTCTTAGCACAGTAAGCAAAAACAGAAGAAATTCTGTGAGGGTTCTAAGCAGGAATTTCTGGGTTTCCCTAGAAACCTGTTAAACTTACCAGATTCTTTGTGTAAAGTTTTCTGTTAGATCCAGGAAATAAAGATCCAAAGTTTTAAGACAACTAAAAAGGGCCTGAGGAAACAGCTGCCTCCCACCTTCTCATCTCTGTCGCATGCTTGCTCAGGTTACCAGAAACAAGTGTCTGCACTGGCTTCAGTTTCCTCTGTTTTCTTGGCCAAGTCTCTAGTCTGGATCCTTCAAAATAAAGACTATAGATTTTAATAAACAGACAGTCCAATAGCCGCATTGTGGTAGAGTGCACGCAGCCAGTAGGGCCACTGTACCTGTAACCCTAGCATCTAAGAGGCCACGGCAGGCAGGAGGTTCCAGAGGATGAAGGGGGAAAAGTTGGCTGCCTGGGGTTATCTATCTGGTGGCAGCTTTGACAGATGGAACCCAAGTCTGTCTGAAACCTAACCATAGACTTGTTACCTAGGTTTTACCACCTTCAAATTCTGTCTTGTTTTGAAAAAGCGGGTAAGAGCTTGTGATCATTTCCTATTGCTGACTAAAAAACAGCTCAACAAAATAAAAAACTGAAATTAGGGCCAAATTTAGTCTGAATGAATCCCATATCCTTAATAAGTAAACCAAGTCTCAGATGCAAAGACTCCTAAAGGAACCTTTACCCTGAGGGGACTGCATGTGTGAAAATGCAGGAGGCTCCCCCTAGACAACTTAAGAAATCAACTGGGAGCAATCAGAAGGAAACAAAAATCAGCACCCACTATTCCTGATAGGCCCCACTGAGTAAGTAAGTGACTGCCAGGTTAGGGGGCAGACTAGAGTAACAAAGAGGATCTGAAAACCTCCATCACAAAATTTAAAGTGTATGAGCAGAAAGGTTTTTATTATATAGTCATTCTAAAGGATTAAGAGGTCAGATGTGGGGGTGCACACCTTCAATCCCAGCACCCAAGAGGCAGAGGCAGACAGTTCTACGTAGCAAGTTCCAGGCCAATCAGGGAGAGACCCCGTCTAAATAGAAATAGGGGCTAGAGATATCTCAGTGGTTAAGAGCACTGTCTGCTCTTACAGAGGACCTGGGTTCAGTCCCCAGCACCCAGATGGAGGCTAACAGCCATCCATAACTCCAGTTACAGGGGTTGTGACACCCTCTTATGACATCTGTGGGCACGGCACAGCACAAGTGCATGTACATACATGCAGGCAATACACTCATACATAAAATAAAAATATAAATATTAATAGAAATAGCATAATTTCAGGAACAGAATAACAGCTGCCATCTGATCTGAGACTCAAATCCTTCTTGTTGTTATTGGTCCTTTTCTAACCATGTACATTAAAACTCCACACTTCCATAAAGCAAAAACCAAGGGTTAGCTTGTAAGTGAAATACTTACTGGGTCCCAAAAGTCATAGTTAAATGTATCTAAAACTGGTGAAAATAGGTTTCCATTTTTCTGGTGTTCAATACTTTTTAAAATAATTTTATATATATAATTTTTATTTTATGTATATGAGTGTATTGCCTGTGTGTATGTGAGTGCACCCGTGTCGTGTAGTGCCGCAGCGGTCAGAAGAGGGCGTCAGATTCCCCTGGGTCTGGAGTCAAGGATGGTTCATAGCTGCCATGTGGGTGCTGGGAATCAAACCCAGGTCCTCTGCAAAAGCAGTCAGTGCTCTTAACCACTGAGCCATCTCTCCAGCTCCTTGTGTTCAATACTTTAAAGCCTTACCTCAGGTTAAATAGAAACAATACTCAAACAGCCACAGTGGTTAACTAGGGAGGGCTGAGGCAGAAGTATTGAATTCCAGGTCAGTCCAGGCAACAAAGTAAGACTCATCTTAAAAAACAAAAATCTAAATCATCTTCAGAGCATGTGGGCACTAGCTGTAACTCCACCTCTCAGAAGGCTAACAAAGAACAGTTACAAGTTCAAGACCAGCCTGGGCTACACAGCAAGTCACTGTCTCAAACAACAAAAAAGCTTCAGTGAGGTTTCATTATTTTTCTTATTTTTTATTTATTTATTTATTTTTTTGTCTTTTTGAGACAGGGTCTGCCTGTAGCCTCAGCTGTCCTGGAACTCACTATGTAGACCAGGCTGGCCTCAAACTCACAAAGATTCGCCTGCCTCTGCCTCCCAAGTGCTGGGATTAAAGGCGTGCACCACCACGCCCAGCTCATAAGGCTTACATTCAAATATAAACATAAAAATACTTAAAAATATTTTCAAGATATGGAAAAAAGATTTCTACTTATCCCCAAGTGATGATTTCTAAAAGTTGGCTAAGTGAGATCTTTTTCATAGGCTTAGTTCTAACTTCCTTTTAAAGAAGTGATAGATGCTACTGCACACTGTATATGTGAAACATGAGAAACTTTCATTCCTGGGGACTTCAGGGTAAGAAGAGAATCAGGAAAACAGTGTGAGGCATGTACCCTGTAACTGTTTAATTGTAATTTCAATAAATGCAATTCATCTAGAAAATTTCTTCCTTTCTTTTTAAATGATACTGGAGATCTAATCCAGGTCCCTGATCATCTGAGGCAAGGACTTTCCCACTGAACTACAGCCACAGTCCTTGGATAATTTTTCTAAAATATTTGTGAATTTCAATGAAAGGTAAGTATGAAGAACACAATGGGAAATTCTAGGTTTAAAAAAGCATATATAACCAGCTCGGCATAGTGGCACATACCTGTAATCACAGCAGTCTGGAGGCAGGAAGACCACTACAAATTTAAGGCTACATACAAAACATCAAAAGAAAAACAAAATGTACACCAGGCACCTGACACCCAAGGCACTGCCTTTAAAATAGTACCCTTAGCCTTCCCTTACACTTGACTTACTCAAATTCCTGGGTAGAATGTGAATAGGACTAGCACACTAATAACATGCAAACTAAACACTTCCAAAGGATACATAAATTCACTATATAATTAAGTGGGCAGTATACAATTTCACTGATAGAAATTATGAACTATATTATAAATAGTATTTTAAGTTATAATACTGATGAAGGTAGAACATGAAAAAACAATTCGTATTTTAAATTATATTAGCCCTCCTGGGTCTCTCATGAACTATATCAACTCACAACATAAAACAATATATAAAATTATCTGCTGGGCATAGCAGTGCACTCTGGTAATTCCAGCTTGAGGGAGACTGAGACAGGAGGATTGAGATTTTGTTCAAGGTCAGCCTAGGTTACATAGTGAGACCGACATTTTCCCTACCCCACAAACACAATCTTTCTGGGTAGCAACAGAAGAGAGAGAGAGAGAGAGAGAGAGAGAGAGAGAGAGAGAGAAACGAATGAGAATGAATTAGAAAAGCTGGGTGTAGTGGTGGTACACAAGTGTAGGAAAGAGGATTGCCTAAAGTTTGAGGCCAGCTGAACTACACAGTGAGTTTGAGCAAGGCCAACTTGGAAGAAAAATTAAAAGTAACAAAATTTTTAAAACTTTCAAGCAGAAAAAAAATTTATATTAAAAAAAAAGATGACGAAATCATCCTGTGTCTTACTTCATAGGCAGAATGCACAGCTCAAATGAAAACAATAATGTACTATGAAGCTTTGTTCCCTCTACTTTTAATCCCTGTTCACACTCACCCACTACAGTAACATGTTTATCAGTTTCCTCTTATCTTCCTAGTGTACTTATACAGAAACATATTCCTACTTCTCCATCAGAGAAAAGGCCCTGTAGTCAATTAGGTCTAGATGTCTAGACCAGTACAAAGAAATAATCATTCTTCAGCAACTGAAAATGGCACGTGGACATTCGACACTTTATTCAGTGTCCCACCAAGAAAGCGATGCGAAAACCTTTCTATTTTTTGAAGATGGGGTCCTACTATGAACCTGGGGCTGATCTGTAAATCTTAGCAATCACCATTTCAGCTTCCCAGATGCTGGGATTGCAAGCCTGAGCTACCATACCTGGCTTAAAGCATCTTATAAAATGACATTTTCCAAATCTTTCCTATACAGTAAACGAATACAGAGAGAAACCTATCTTAAATAGTTTATATAGTCAGTACCACAGGATTTATATTTTTAAGGTCTATAAAAATACAATGTTAAGCCAGGTGTGATGGCGCACACCTTTAATCCCAGCACTTGGGAGGCAGAGGCAGGCGGATCTCTGTGAGTTCAAGGCCAGCCTGTATTTTATTTTACCTTGTTATTTTACTAAGAAATAGCTCTTCTTTCACTGGAAAAGCAGTTTTAATGAAACAAGTATATTTCCTATTTTCTACTAGGCCTGTTCTCTACCCCAAGCCTTCTTTAGATGTGAAGTCTGCAGAAAGGTATCCCTTGTGTGTGAGAAGGACCCTCCTGCATTTTCTAACACCCTGACTTCAGTCAACAGTAATTGTTTTTTCTTTTTTTCTCATAAGTATGTATGTGTGTTGTGTGTGCACCTCTGTGTACGTGTTCATGTATGTGTGGATGCACTGTGAATCTCCAAAAAGTATGTGTGACACTTCCCAAATTTATTTAGCTATAAAATGTTTCTTTGGCAGAACCTCCTTATAGATCTCACATTTAAAAAAATAAACTGTTAATATTGTAGGGTGGATGTAAAAAATTTTAAATAAGCAAAATGTAAACCTATGAATTTTAAAAGACACTAAGTCAAACTGAGGTAATTTTTAAGATACATTCTTTAGCTGTCTTCTGATTTAAACCTCTTTGAGATTTGAATGTGAAGTAAGACTCTCTCAGAAAAAAATACAAACAAAAAACTACTGAGTAATTCCACACTTGTGCCACAACATAATCATCTCTTTTCAAATAAATTTTAAATAGTGCCATATTATCTAAGGTGTCATTAATAATTTGAAGGGTAAGATAAAAACCAGTCCTTTTCATGCAAAACTAATGAAAAGCCAGCAGAAAATTCACTATGAGTGTTCTGAGTGCAGAACAAATGCATCAGACACAAAAGGATCACATTTAACAACCGGTGATCAGAAAAAGGGCTCTGAGAGCTGTTATCAGAGGTGGTTGATTTTCAAACAGGTGTTTCATTTTGTTTTCATGATAAATTACATTCTCACAGGACAAAAAACTTGGTTTTTAAATTTCATTTTATACAACATGAAATCAAGATTTTGTTTGTTTTTGTATTTTTGATACAGGGTCTCCATACAGCCCCAACTGTCCTGGAACTCACTATGGAGTCCAGGCTGGCCTCTATCTCACAGAGTTCCTCCTGTCTCTGCCTCCAGACTGCTGGAACTAAATAAAGGCATGTTCCACCACACCCAGCTTTTTTTTTTTTTTTTTTTAAAGACAGGGTCTGGCTATACTACCCAGGCTCGTCTTGAATTTCTGAACTCAAGCAATTCTCTCGTTTCAGCCCCCCAGATAGCTATCTGGAATAAGAGGCATGTATCAAAACCAAGCTTCAAGGAGTTTTCAGAAAGCAATTTATTTCACATTTGTCAGCAGCAGATGTTAAAAACAGTTCTGTCTTCTAAACTAAATGTGGTGATGTTAATATCAAGTTGAAAAGAAAGAAAGACAGGAGTTTTAAAGGTAAATCAAAGAAGCAAGGTTTGGTAATGTCACCACTCTGGAGACAGGCAAGAATTTCAAGGCCATCCTGTTCTATACACTTCTAGGCTAACCAATTTAAAAAAAAAAAAAAAAAAGGTAAATCCAAGAAATCTCAAGCATGAGTACAGTATTACAGTCCACAAGCAGTCATGAAGGGCAGTGAAATTCAACCGGAGCTTCTCCTTGCCATGTCTTGAGCTAGTTTCACCTTCCAAAAACGTGTCCAGAGATTCATACCCTCCCAGTCCTCTGACATCTGTTTGCCCCTCACTTCTCTGATACAACTTTCTTCTCTGTGCCTAAGCTCCAACGAAGCATACCAAATACCTAAAAATGATAGAACTGTGACAGGTAGTTTCTAAAAGACAAAAATAAAAGTAGCCGGGTGTGGTGGCGCATGCCTTTAGTCCCAGCTCTCAGGAGGCAGAGGCAGGTGGATTGCTGTGAGTTCAAGGCCAGCCTGTGCTACATAGTGAGTTCAGGTCAGCTGGGACTACAGAGAGACCCTGTCTCTCAAAACGACCAAAAAAAAAAAAAAAAAAAAAAGGTATTTTCTAAATCTAAGTAGTATTTCAATGGCAAAGTATGAAAGTGTTCAGTTCTAATTTAAATTATCCCCTATCAAAAAGTTTCCTAGAGGACTTTTACTCAAAATATCTATAGCACTACCATGTGATGCAACAGACTCTGCGTCAATTTGTTTCATTTTGTTGTTGCTGAACACATTAATCCTTAAAGCAAAAGCACTTCTGCATATTTTCAGTACTTTCCCAAACTAAACACTAGCAAATTTATGGAGTGGGGCACAGTTATAACCCCAACACTGTAAAGGCAGAGGTAGGAGGGTTGGCACAAGTTTAAGGTCACCCTGGGCTAGAGTTGAGTACCATGCCATCCTGGGCTATACAGACCTGTCTCAAAAATAATTTTTAAAAAATAAATACTATTGGGGCTGGAGAGATGGCTCCGTGGTTTAGGAACACTGGCTGTTCTTGCAGAAGACCCGGGTTCGAATCCCAGCACCCACACAGCAGCTAACAACTGTCCATAACTCCAGTTCCAGGGGATCCAACACCCTCTTCTGTCCTCCTCTGGTACTGCATGACACGAGTGCACTTACCTACATTCAGGCAATACAATCATACACATAAAATAAAAACAATAAATAAAATATTTAAAAATAAATACTATTAAGTAGAAAAAGTGTGTATATAAAAGAATACGTACCAAAGCATAAAGTAATTAGTTATGTTATAGTAAATTATGAGCAAAAAGATTTTATCATCTTTTCCCTTTAGTCATTCTCTTTAGAAACCATTCCATACTCCCTCCTAATCAAATAAGATAAAGACATCTTTTAAGCATAAAGATCATTCATGATGCATAACTCAACTACTTCTCAAACTGGGCAATCTGACAAAAAGTAAGCAACACAATCCTGGAATCCACAAGCAGAGGATGATTTCCACAGAAATGGGAACAGAATGGGAGTCAAAACACTAGCCCATGTATGATCAATGTGTATCTTTCCTTTCACTACAAAAGACACAATGTGCTTCACCCCTCACTTTCAAAAAGTAATACTCCTTTAACCTCATTAAAATCCAAACAGCACCTTAAGGAAATGAAAATTTTTTTAAAATATCCTGTCCGGAGGAAATTTGAAAATCTGCTTACAACAGTCAAAATGAGAACCTGTCTGTACCAGCACATCTGCAACCAGATAAAATGCAAATCTACATTATAACCACATAATGTCCTAATCCACTCCTTCTACAGCAGTCATAAGCCCAACCTAGCAATGCTTTACAAAGTCAGTCCTTTGCATTACTACAGCCACAATATCCTTGGTGGTTCAACATCAGAAATACAAACAATTCTAAATTTCTGAATCTTAAATCTCAACAAAATATGTGATACTCTTTTGTAAATAAAGCAGGAGCAAATTTCACTGTTAGTAAAATTGTTTTCTTACTGACACATGCTACTGCAAAACTAAAAACTATTACATGCACAAAAAATGGTAACTGCAGAGGGAAGATGGGGCATGTCCATTATCCTAGCATCCAGGAGGCTGTGGAAATGAGTTGGAAACCAACTCCCACGTGTGGAACTGACCTCATGTCTGTCTGTGTCTCTCTCTCTCTCTCTCTCTCTCTCTCTCCCTCCCTCCCTCCCTCCCTCCCTCCTCTCTCTCCCCTCACACACATACATATTAATTTAACAAAAAATGTAAACTATACAGATCTATAACTAACCCATAACATTAACTTTATGAAAAACTGTATTCTTGTAGCTGGATAGACAGCTTAGCAGTTAAGCTGTTCCTGCAGAGAACCCAGGTTCAACTCCGAGCACCCACAAGGTAGTTAACAATGGTCTGTAACTCCAGTTCCAGGGGATATGATACCCTCTTCTGGCCTCTGCCAACACTGCACTACAGAGATGCACTTACATATAAGCAGACAAAACACTCATGAATGAAATTTTAAAAAAAACTGCATTCTCCTCTGTGTAAATGGGTCACTCTGTAGCTGCGGGGCCTATCCACTTAAAGATCTGACTTGTGGTAAGGTAAGAAAGGGGAAAGAGGAAGAAAAACAACCATTACAGGATGTTGACAAGTAACTATGAAGGTTTAAATATATATTGGTTAGTATGTCACATGCCACTAAAATAATAGACCATGTTCCTCCAACACCAGGCACTTTGGCTTTCGATTTTAGCCTGCTCGACTAACAAGAGCTTAGTGTAAGAAGATACTCTAATTTTCATACCCTAAGTTCTCTCAAAAGAAAACCTGTGTTGGCCACTCTCTCAAAGCACTCATCATCTGGTCTCAATGAGCAGACCCAACAATCCTTCAATCCAAGCCAACTGTCTACAGTTTCATCTGGACAGATGGGAGGCAGGTGTGCTGTCTCTCACTTTATTACAACTACATGGACTATGTCCCAAATTTACCAAGACAAAGGTAACTGAAGTCCTGGTGACATGCCTGGGGCGCCATAGCCCTAAGAGCTGTCAACAGCTACCCACATCTCCCCAAAGAGGATGGTAATTACAAGCACAAAAACTAGGTTGGTATCTTCAATTTATTCTATAAAACAACAACAAAAAACCACCTCTAACAGATTCATGAAATGGAATATAAAGGCCATCACTGTGGTCACTCAATAGGCATGACTCCATTGACCTTCTGTTTGTCTATTTTCCCAGTGCAGGGTATCCATGAGATAATATCCATAAAATGAAGCTGGGTAAGGTGAAATATGCCTACAATTCCTCCACTTGAGGCCGTGAGTAAGGAGGACTGCTGCAACTTTGAGGCCAGCCTGGGATACACAGTGAGGTCAAAGCCAGCCTCAAATATATAGTGAAATCCCGCCCCCCCACACCCAAAAAATAAATTTTAAAAAAATCTAAAATGAAACTACAGAACCTTTTCATGAGACATTCCTAAAATGCTCAAAAACTCATTTGCTAAAACTCAAGAACCAGTACTATTTGTTATAACCTATACTAGAAAATAAGACTATCAAATAATTAACCTACTCTAGAAAATCAGAATTGGATAAATCCTAAGTGATGCCTAAAATGATGACACTTTTACCAAACTAAAAGTTGCAGCTAGACATGATGACAGAGGCCAGAAATCACAGCTCTTTGTATATGAGCATCCCCACCTCAACTAGCTCAATCCCCCAAAACAAAAGGGTACATGTAGTTGGGCATGGTGGTTCACACCTGTAGTCCTAGCACTGGAGTGGCTGAGGCAGAATTGTAGTTAAGAGGCCTAGCTGAGTTACAATGTGGGTCCCTGTATCAAAAGAGAAAAGATGTAATTGACCAACATCATCTCGCTTCTATGATTTCCACTTATTGGGTGAAATGGGCAAGCTTAAAAATTTAACTCTGTCCATGTCCTAGTTTCCAAAAATCAGAGTGTTGTCCACTGCCTCAACCTATTTTCACTGCTTCTTGTAGACTGCTAGCTTCCTGAATTTGATCTCTATTAGTTTAAGTTTACTATAGCCAAGTGTTATCTTTCCAAAGGCTAAGAGATTAGAACCTTCCAAAATGCTCCACCATACCACTCCTACAACACTGTTTTTTTTGTCATGTGCACCCCCTCTAACTGAAATGCAGCTTCTATTGGGGAAAAACTGGTTTTGCTTTGGACACTACTGAATAGGCTCTCAATAAAGTGACTCCATTGCGTGCATGACCTTACTATGCAGTACTTCTGCTTGCATAGACAGTGTTTCACAAAGCAGTTTGGTAGTACCCTGCTTTATGAAAACTCAGATACTGTTTACTGCTCAACTGAAAATGTGCAAGTATGGTTAAGAAGCAGCAGTGTACTTGACAGATGCTCTTAAGAGAAGGTGCTTGTAACAGTTCGTTCAAGGGCCATAAAAAAAATTCCTTAGGAGTTTCCAATACTCCATCACTGTGAACCACTGCAGAATGACTTCACTGTCTGAGACCAAGTTTTCCTTTATATTTAGAGAACTTAGATTTGAACACTCTCTACTATTAGTAGAGATTTTGAACATTCAAGTAATGAATGACTACTCTGCACAGTCTTCACAATAATCTTATAATCTTAAATGAGAGAGCTTAAGGAAAAGCCGAATAAAAAAAAGAGCGAAAAGCCATTTTTCAAGTTGTCAAAGACTGGAAAAATTTATCCTCGTAACCCTTCTCTCCTATGGTGGTCAGAGTAAAATCTGGAAGCAGGAAAGTTAATACCACCCCGTCCTTTGAGTCATAGCCTACAGAAGAAAATCCTTTCTGTGGTGCACATCTATCTATCCTCCATGATCACAGACGTGGGGTTTCCTGAAACCCCACCGCGCCCCCAATCTAAATGCGAACTCCTCCTGGTCGCAAGTGCGACCTCTAACCCTAACGCCAAGCCGCTAGCCTCATTGCGAAAGCAGGGTACGCTGAGCACACAGCTCAGGGGATTCGGTCTCTTCTCTTCGGTCGGGCTTGCCTAGGAGGGTAGTCCACGCAGGGCCGCGGGCACCGTCCTTCTGTGACTGGGCTTGCGGCCGGACACTGCAGAGGGCTGGCACGCAGCGCCGGTCCGACTCAGGCCAGAGGAGGCGGCGGCGGCCGAGCACAGGAAGAGCAGTCTCGATGGAAGGACGGCGTCGTCCACGCGGCAAGAGTTGTGCCGGGCGCCCGCGAGGGCCGAGCAGACCCCGGCGCTGGGGCGAGGCGCACGCGTGTCCTCGGAAGGAAAGATGGGCTGCCGGCCCGGCTATCGCTGTGAGCTGGAAGGACCGGCGGCTGGCCGTGTCCGCCGCTTACAACGCCGACCCCGACCCCCCGCGGCCCGCGTGCCACACAAAGAGACAGCGGCGCGCAGCCGCGGAGAGAGGCTCCGCCGCGCCGCCTTTGTCTGCGCCCTCAGCGCCGGCCTCGGCCTCCCCGCGCTTACCCGCGTGAGTAGCGGTCTCATCTGCTCGCCGGCCCCGTCCGCCTCCATGGCCGGCCCGCGGGCCGCTGTGAGGCCACGACCGTTGCCGAGACGGGCGCGCGTGGAGCGACGGGAGCGGAGCGCCGACCACGCAGACCCGGCTAGGGAACGGGCGGCGGGCGCGGGGTGTTCCCGGGGAGCGAAGCCGCCGCGTGCGGCGAGGAATGAGAGACCCAGAGGTACCGGGCGCCGACGAGGGAGCCGCACCGACTGGGGGCGGAGCTAGAGTGAGGGGGCGGGGCCGGGCATGCGGCTGGCGTCTAGGCCGGGTAGGCGATGGAGGCGGGGGCGGGGTTGGAGGTCGG
>NW_008338533.1:297948-303859 GCF_000622305.1 Nannospalax galili | reverse complement strand
GGCGGGGGCGGGGCTTGATGGGGGCGGGGCGAGGTGCACTCCACGCCCCTGCCTTCTTGGCACCTCCGGCCGGCTTCGCGCACTCGCTGTCAGTGGCTGGGTCGCTCAGAGATGAGGCGGGAGAGAAGCGGACGGACATTCGTGCTAGCCAATCAGCGGCTTTCCTGGTTCTGCCCGCCCTGCCCCACCGTCATTTTCCTGGAGGCTCCGCCCCTCTTTATAAAGTTGTAGTGGACAGAGGCTGAGAGTGGAATTCATCTTTTCAGATACGAAGTTCCACTGACGTTTCGAAATGGAGTGGGGGTCACCACCTCCCTGGGCTCCTCACCACGTGTTTTCCAGGCAGGTCAGAAGAAGCAGGTGGACGCCCGGTTCAGGCAAAGAAGCAGGTCTTCACCTCTGCAAGCTTTTCTTTCCTAGGCATAAATAACATGGAGCCTGTAAAACAGAAATAGACAGATTACCAAGGTCACTCCTACTCTAGAGCGCACACCATAAGGCATCTCTCAAATATCCATACCTGTGTAGAGATGAAGGTTCCCGCAACACATGGTCCTTGAAGGGCTAAGTAAATTTTTGTCCTGTGAAGGTGCTTGGCCTGTAGTGTGCTGCTTATTGTCAGTGTTGTTAATAGAATTCGCCAGATGGTAATAAAGACAGCAAAAGGGTTAGTTAACAAAAGCTGAATCCAGCAATGGAAGGAAATTCATAACATCCGGGGTCAGGAGCTCACCTCCTGCCCATCTTTAGGAGGATATTAGTGTAAAGTCCTTTGTCAACAATAAATAGCTAAGTGTATTGGATGACTGTTCCTGCTTTGGGTCCTAGACCCCTTTTGTTCTAAATTTCCCAGAGCAGTATTGGTAAACTGGCACATGACTGTCAATGACTGACTAGTCCAAGAGCAGATGTGCATCCATTAATAATAGCTACCATTTATCCAGACCTTTAGACACTGACATTTTGCAAACGTTTCATCTCCCATCCTCACAATGCTACAATATATGTTTGCTATGATTTGACTCTGTCTTCCAAAAAGCTGTATTGGAGATGCAGTGGTGTTGGGAGATGGGTACTTAGGACATAAGGGCTTCACGAGCCCTGAGTAGATAAATGTTCCTGATGAAAACGTCCGAGGATGTCAATGCAATCTCTCACAAATGCTCTTTAGCCCCTTTGCTTTCAGGTGTAATTGGCAAACAAGGCTCTCTCACTAGATGAAGCTCTCCCACTTTAGAAATGTCTTAGGTTATGTTATTCTGTTTTAACCCACCAAATAGACTAGGGCAGTGTTGTCTCACCATTTTACAGATGAGCCAGCACAAGCCCTAGAAAGTGGAAGTACTCTTTGCATTATGCCATTCTAATGCCTCACTAAATATTTAAAAACAGGTCAGTAAAGGAATAAAGAAAAGATGAAAAATAAAGAAAATTTATATCTTGTTATTATATATTATTGATTAACTTTTTTTTTTCTTTACTGGGAATTTAAACATGGGCCTTACATATTCTAGGCAAGTACTCCAATACTGAGCTAATGTTCCCCAGCCTATGAGTAAAATTTGTATTGAAGAATTTCTTCTAGGAGCCTGGGGAGATGGCTCAGTAGATAAAGCATGTGCCCAGCAAGCATGAGAACCAGAGTTTCGATCCCCACAATCTACATAAAAACCAGGCAGGTGTAGTGGCCACCTATAATCCCAGCACTTGGGAGTCAGAGACAGGGGATCTGCCAAGCAAGCTGGCTAGCTAGATCAGCCCCTCAGCAAGCTCTGGGTTCAGAGAGAGAACGTGCCTCAATAAACAAAAGTGGAGAGTGATCAAGGAAAGCAGCAGCATCATCTTCAGGCCTCTACTTGCCCACACACATGTGCATGCGCACATACAGAAACACATACATGCACATACAAATGTACGCATACACATGTGTACACTAAAAAGTGATCATTTATTCTGGGCTGGGTCTGTGGAAGTGATCCTAGGAGGACACAACCACTTGGTAAGATCTCCACCCTCAGGAGTCCACAGAACAGCTCTCCTGCTTCGTAAACATAAGTAGCATTTTGAAAAAGCCTAATACCACCCTCACCTATTTATACAGCCTCCTTTGACAGTTATATGTATCTTCATTGCCTCTTCTCATAATGTTAATGCCCTCCCGTCTAATCCTGTATGGCCATGGGAGGGGGAAAACTGTACTCTGAAGTTCTATGCATGGAAGTTCCACAAAATATGTGACTTGAAGAAGGACCGGGTGACTGAAGTTTATCGAATATCCTGAGCAGCATAAAGAAATCAAGGCTCATGGGAGGAAATTTCATGCAGTAAAAAAAAAGGTGCCGGGCATGTTGGCACATGCCTTTAATCCCAGCACTCTGGAGGCAGAAGCAGGCAGATCTCTGTGAGTTCAAGGCCAGCCTGGTCTACATAGTGAGTTCCAGGACAGCTGGGGCTACAGGGAGACCCTGTCTCAAAAAGACCAAAAAAAAAAAAAAAAAAAAATAAAAAAAAAAAAAAAAAAAAAAAAAAAAAAAAAGCCTTACAATGCAAAGAATGACAGGTATTAAAAGCTGCTGTAGAACAGCTCCCAAGAGAAGAGGTGTACTGTGTATGTGGCCAGCCTCTCTGGGTATAGTATCTGTACCCAAAACTCTTCATAAGGCAGCCGGTCTCCTCTAGTTTCAGGGAGTGGACTCATGATAACTGAGTTTATTTCAGGAGACTGTCAGGCAAATAAAGGATTGGCGGTGGGGAGGGGGGTGAGTTGAAACCTAGGGCCTGTGTGTGCTAGGCAAGCATTCAGCCACTGAGCCAAATTCCAGCCTGGAATCTTCAAAGAAAGCCTCTCTCCCCACCTGAGGAAGAAGGAGGGGACAAGACAGGAAGAGAAAGCGAGACCTAGGTTCTAAGGCGGTATTTGACACCTTCTAGTGTCCTTTAGTTCAAAAACTTTAGTATGCTAAAGAAGTTCCATATTTGGGGATATCACTTTCTGAGACTCAACAAAGAAAATCAAAATCCTTGGAATAGTGATTTTTGAAAATAGCAGACCAACCTTGGTGAGGAAAAGGCTGAAAGAAAATTATTTAACTGATAGATTTTTGAAAAATAAATGAGAAGAAAACCAGACTTGATCCTTAATCTCATAGAGTTCAGAGTGGAAGTCACCAGTCTGTAACCAAAGATCAACAATACAATATGGTCAAATTTCAAATGCTTCTAATACTCTCAGTCAAAGCGAATGAGATGGGGCTGCCCACTACAGGAGATGATAGATGATATGAAAGTGTTTGGAAAAGCTACAGAGAAAATCAGTAGACTTAAACTGATCCATGAATGATGATATATGCGGGGAGGGGAAGGTTTAGTGAGACAAGAGGTGAGTGGTATTATGCTCTATAGAAATGGGAACAATAGGATTTGATGAGTTTCTACATTCTTCTAAATGCATGGCTTCCAGAGAAGACATGGCAATGCCAAAGCCCCACTCCTGATGTCTCACCTATACATTACTTCTTCTCTAGCCCTTATGACATCCTTTACAAAAAACTGGCGAACATAGGGAAGTGCTTCTTTGATTTATCTGAACTTTCCTAACAAATGATCCACCTGAAGAAGGGGAGTTGTAAGACCCCCTTATATGTAGCCATTTAATCTGAAGCATGCATGACAACCTGTGTGACTGGCTTCTAAAAGGAGTGTTGTCTGATAGGATCTGACCCATCTCCAAGTAGATACTGTCAGAAATGTCTGGCTGGATTGGAAGATACCCAGCTATTAATGCCCACTGAAGATTTCTTGGTATATGAGAAAAATAGAAGGAAAACCTTTTTTCCCCCCCTTTCACAGTACCATTGCATTAAATGATTAAATGAATGGGTAATTTAAGGGGAAATTATGGTTGTTAGTATGATCTTAGGAACATTGGTGAATATACTTGTGTCTTCCCACAGTGTCAGAATTTATTGAATAACAATAAATGCACATGATATGTGGTCCATTGACAGCAACTTGCTTTCTTTGATGGCCTTGACAGCAGCAAACACAGACCCTCCAATCTTAATCATCAATATTAACTCTCAGATTACATTTTACATGTCACAGTAATTATACTTCTGCATAGATGTTAGAGAAAAAGAAAGGGGGGGGGAGAGAGAGAGAGAGAGAGAGAGAGAGAGAGAGAGAATGAATTAGATTACAGAGTGACTACAAAGAGTTAAAGAGGCATGGAGTTTTAAAGAGTTTCAGAGAGGCCTAAGAGGACAAAGTTGGGAAACTGAGTGAAGAGTCTCTGTTGGATAACAAAGCATCCCAGATGGAGGTCTTTTTTTTTTTTTTTTTTTTTGGTACAAATTATTTATTTTTATTTTATGTGTATGATACCACATAAGTATACCACATGTGTGCAATGCCCACAGAGGCCTGAAGAGGGCATCGGATCCCCTGGAACTAGAGTTACAGATGAGTCAAGTAACCATGCACTGAACTGTGAACCAAAATAAATCTTTTGCCCCTTAAGTTTTTTCAGACATTTTGTCACAGCTATGTTAAAGTGACTAACAGTATTGCACATTAGTAAATGACATCTATAAATTCCTCAATAAATCCATCCTAAAACCAAAAGAGACATACAAATTATACAAATTGGTATATCCATTTTACCATCTGGAATTGATGTATTGTTTTTCTAGTCACTTGATTTTACCTACCTGTTTTCCAATGGTTTTATTTTGTTATACTTCAAAAGAGCATATCACAGCATCCTTAATAAGATAATTATTTTATAATTTGTTTATTTTTAGTTATTTTAGGGGCTGTTTGTTTGAGACAGGGTCTCCCAAGAATGGCCCTGAACTCCTGATCTTCCTGCTGCCACATCCCAAGAGCTGAGATTACAAATACGCTCTACCATGCCTGGCTCCTTTCTTGCTAACAATGCAAAGCTGTATATATTTCTACTTTCTTTATGCACATATGTATTCAGAAGTGACTGTATCAAAACTTAAGACTGGAAGCATCCCCATAGTTAAATAACATAGTGAGCTCCAAAGGATCCATCTGTATTCTAATTGCCTCTTTTGCAATTCTGATTTATTTAAAGTCAATTCAGAGTCACTGATCATGTCATTTTCTCAGGTAGCAGCATGAGTGCTGAAATTGACCTTTGAATAGCAGGTGGCTAGCATAGAAGAGTATACATTGGCTCCAAGATGTTCCAGCAGACTTCTTTTAAATAGTGCCATATGCATTTAGACAATACAGTACATTCTGGTCCCACCTAAGTACATCTAGGCGTGGTTTATAATTCGGTTATGTTAGGAAGACTCTTCCTCCTGTACAATGGAAGCATTAGATCCCCATTGCTCGTTTTGTATAAAAAGTACCACTCTTGACATACACCTGAATTTCAGTAAGCAGCCCTTTTATGAAAGTGGGTCTCACAGCAAAGTCTATGAAGAGGACTACAGCACAGTTGGGAAAGAACACACCTAAACTCAGGGGAAATCTAAAATCCTAGGACCCAGTTTGAGAAACACAGAAAATGATATAATAGACATTTAGGAAACCAGAAATCAAGGACAAGATTTCTTACTAATGGAATTAAAATTCTCAAAATGCAGTGTTATCATACATTCATGGTAAAATAATTGCTTGAAGCTGGACATAACAGTGTATGCCTATGATACCAAAACTCAAGATGAGGAGGCAGGAAGATCATGAGTTGGAGGCCAACCAGCATGGACTACAAAGGGAGATACTATGTTAAAAAAAAAAAGAAAGGAAAGTCAGGCATGGTGGCACAGTCCTGTAATGCTAGCTACTTGATAGGTTGAGACAGGAGAATCCTAAGTTAAAGGCCAGGCTAGGCTACAGAGTGAATTTAAGTCTAGCTTGGGAAACTTAGTGAAGC
>NW_008338533.1:270789-297746 GCF_000622305.1 Nannospalax galili | reverse complement strand
AAAGAAAGAAAGAAAGAAAGAAAGAAAGAAAGAAAGAAGGAAGGAAAGAGGACTAGAGCTGTAGCTCAGTAGTAGAACATTTGCCTAGCTAGTAGCACGCTAAAGGCTCTGGGTTTCAGCACCACATTCTGAACTGTCAGAAGAGAGTTGAGAATTTTTCTATCACTGTATGTGTCACTTAATGCCTCTGGGCTTGGTTCCTTTTCTGAGGGATGGGAATAGTCCAGGCTATAATCCTTTCTCAATTGCAAAGTCCACACAACTCTGAAAGATTAGTATCTTTTTTCCCTCCATGCTGGGGCTGGCTCCCTGGGCCTTGCACATGCTAGGCAAGCATTCCACTGCTGGGCTGCATCCCTAGCCTACTTCAATTTAAACCAAAGAAGAAAATTCTGTCTCCCAACCAAATGATAGTATTAGAAGCCTTCATTCTAAAAAAGGATTATTTGGCAAGTCTTTGAAAATTGGTGAGAACAATTGGTAGAAATATCTTCCCATTCAAATTTGTGTTTGCTGAAGCTGATGACCTATGGAAAATATATGCTGTCTTTATGGAACTCTATGTTGCCAGGCAGTGGCTGCTTTACCAACTGGGTTTTATTTTTAGAACACTTTCTGAAACTCCTTCAGTTTTCTTTGTTCAGATATTCTTTTCACTTCTCTTATCCAGAAAAGATGTTATGGAGAATATTTGCTCTAATAATTCACATTCTTCTTTTAGACTTACAGCAAACTCAACAGACCTAGAAAGCTCAAGTTTGACTCACTAAGTTTTTAATTTGGCCTCAAATAGAGAAGCTGGCCTTATTAACAGGTTAAGCATGTCTTTGTACTGTAATTACACTTTTTAAATTTTTCTTTGAAAATTTTATACATGTATACAATGTATCTTGAACAATCTATTCCCCCTTCAAGCTCCCCTGAAGATCCCCCTCCCATCACATCTCCCTCCAAACTTTATGTCCTCATTTTATTATTTATTTATTTATGTGTAATCCACTGAATCCAGTTAGTACTGCCTATATGTACATATGCATGAAGTCATTCACTGGGCTACGGACATATGGACAACCTTCCACAGTATCCATACTCCTAAAAACAACCTCTCCCTCTCTCTACAGCCTTCAACTGGCTATAGCTCCTCAGCTGGGGTGGGAAGCTTGGTAGTCCCTCCTTCTGCATGCTGGGACTTTTACATAGCTTGATCCTTTACAGGGCTTGAGTAGGTACCCTCTGCTACTGTGAGCTCATGTGTGTAACAGTCATGTTATTTCCAGAGGGTAACATTCCACAGTACTCCTCCCCATCTTCCGGCTCTTACATTCCTTCCTTCTCTCCTTCAGCAACGCAATTACACTTTAAAAAAAAAAATTTGAATTTTGGCAAATTTCATAAATAGAGCTTAATTATCTTTTTTTTTTTTTTGAGACAGGGTCTTCATGTAGCCCCAGCTGGCCTGGAACTCACTATGTAGACCAGGCTGGCCTTGAACTCACAGGGATTTGCCTGCTGGAATTAAAGTGCTGGGATTAAAGGTGTGCACCACCACACCTGGCAAAAATATATCTTGATCATATTTAAATCCCCTCTTCTACCTACAACCCCCTTACCTACCAACCCCTGCCCAATCTCATGCACTTATATATATATATATTTAAGGTCTATCAAGTCAAACTTGTGTCCCCAAGTATCCTTCAGTGTGGGTTCATCCACTGGAGCCTGGTTAACCTACCCCACTTCACACTCTTAAAGAAGACCAAATACCCCCCTTTCAGCAGTTATCAGTTGCCAATAGTTCCTCAGCTAGGGTTGGTGTTTCCTACCAACTTCCTTGCTTATTTACTGGGATTTTTGTCTGGCTTGAGCTTACATGGGACTTGTGCATGATGTCATCATTGCTCTAAGTTCATATGAGTGACTGACCAACTTTCTGGAAAACTCTGTTTCCGTCTGGTCATCTACCACCTCTGGCTCTTACAATCTTTCCACCTCTTCTTCTGAAATTATCAATAACCTAAAGGAGGAAAGTGGAATAATGGAGTAGGAAAGGTTAAATGGAGTAGGGAATGGGAGGGTAGGGCAAAGGAGGGATTATGGGGAGAGTTAACTAATACTAAAGGCCTTTAGAAAAAGTCATGTGGAAACCTACCAGTATAGAAGCTTCTTTTTTTTAAAAAAACCCTTAAAATTTTTATTATTTTTATTTTATGTGTATGAGTATATTGCCTGCATGTTTGAAAGTGCACCATGTTGTGCAATGTCCAAGGAGGTGAGAAAAGGGTGTCAGATCTTCTGGAAATGGAGTTACAATGGTTGTTAGCCATCATATGAGTGCTGGGAATTGAACTTGGATCTTTTGCACAAGCAGCCAGTGGTCTTAACTGCTGAGTCATCTCTCCAGGCCTATAGAAGCTTCTTAAAGAATATTCATATATAAAATAAAAATAAATTTACCCTTTACCAAGTGAACATTGTCCCCTACTAGATACCGTGGGCTAGCAAAGAAAATCCCGAGTCCAGGAATGGACTCCCTCTTTTGAAACTGTTGACCAGGGGTCCCATGGACCCTCAAACAATATTGGCCATTTCCCCACTCTTGGTTATCCAGCAGAACTTGACTGTAAGATCCTATTGCTGAAGACACTACATGCATGAGCTGTAGAACAAATCATACAGGTACTGACTTCAAAGCTTAATCTCTATTGGCTAGCTTTCATAGTGCTGGAAGGTGTCATGCATGCTCCCAGAAGAGAAGGGGTAATCATCGACCTTGCCCAGCTGTTAATCCTGAGAGCTACAACAATAACTATTCTGGCAAGATATGCTAACTGGTACAATGGTGGTGCAAAAGTTATGAGAATAACCAGCCACTTTCTGATTGAATTTGAGGTCCACCATGCTGACACTGATATCAGGCCTAGGAACCTGTGGCTTAGACAGGTCACAGGCCAAAGTGGAGAGCCTAATACTATATTCTGCCAAATGGACATAATAGTCAACAGGCTCCTAATGACATAGTGTTATACCCATAAATTGGGAGGCAGAGGCAGACAGATTCTATGAGATTGAGGTCAGCTTGGTCTACATCACGTGTTCCAGGTCAGCTAGGGCTCCCAGGAGACCCTGTCTTTAAAAAAAAAAAAAAGATGGTACTTAACTTTGAAATATTTCTTTTGTAAAGCATTGTAAGATCTTCCATTTAAATATATATACATATGATTCTTCTTGAGTCAGAGTCTCTGTATATAGTCTAGGCTGGCCTTGAACTCACAGAAATTCTTCAAGTAGTGTCTTATGTTATTTTTATCTTAACTATATCTATTTTTCTCAATAAAAAATAATTTATTCTTTATGGAAAATTTTGAAACCCAGAAACCTGTAAAGAACAAAACTTAAAAAGGAGCTTCAGGACAGCCAGAAGCTGGAGAAGCTGGCGGAGGGTCTCCATACAGAGCTCTAGAACCTTGGCTCCCCAGGACTTCTTATGGCTAACAGGACTTTATCAGGTGGGTGTTTCCTTTTCTGTTTCCTTGTTGGCTTTTGTGATGTCTTTTTCTTTGAAGAATATTGGCAGTGGGCTGGTCCATAACTAGACTACCACCTGTGACATTTTTTATTTGGGTTTGCTTGTTGTTTGGTTTGTTTGGATGTTTTGGTTTGGTTTGGGTAGGGTTGTTTTTGAGACAGAGTTTTAAGTGAACCAGGTCAGTCTTGAATTCTTGGTCTTCCTATCTTCATTTCCCTGTGCTGGGATCACAGGTGAGCATCTGATCATGTCTGGCTTTTTGTGACATTTTAAAAATAAGCAAAACTGTCAGGACTGCAATCTTCATTTGAAACCATTAGGCAAGGTATTTTTAGATTGTGTTATTTGTAAAATGTATGGATTCCAGGAATAGAGTGGTTCAGTAGGTCTGGAATGGATCCAAAAAATCCATAGTTTTAACAAGCAAATTTGAGAAACATGATTATAAACCATTTCCTTCCTAGCACTTCTTGCTGGTTGCAATTATATTATGTCCTTACCTGCTGGATAATTTATTTAATGTCCGTTACTCCTACCAAACACTTATAGTTCCACAAAGGCATCTGGCACAAACTTGACATGGAGCATGTGATATTGTGACATAATAAGAAATAGTTTCTGGCACAGAGCTCCTAAAACTTGTAAAAGTCCCCCAGTGCTGAGTTAATGGTATATTTTTTCTTCTAATATTTAGCTTTTGAGCCTGACTTCTGACATAGAGAATGTAATCTCTTGGAATTTCCTGGGTGATAGGATCATCTTCTGCTTTATAAGGTAACACTGGAAGGTTCCAAGAATGGTCACCAAGAAGACAAGACCGTAATTAGATACTTGGTATTTTCAGCCTGTACTCTGTTCTGAGATGGGAACGGGGATGGGTGTTGAGTTAGTATCAGTCATGCCTACATAATGTTGCCATTTTCAGAGTCCTGGGTTATTGTGTTCAGGGAAGTTCTAGGTAGATGAGCATATCTACAGGCCTTGAAGATGATGCCTTTCAACTCCACAGAGACAGAATTGCTGCACAAAAAACCCTCCTAGGCCTTTCCCTAAGGTTCTTTACATGTTATTGGTATAAAGTCATCCTTCAGTATCCATGGACCTCCACAAATACCCCAATACATGATCATCTATGTTCTTTATATAAGAGAGCATAATGTTTGCATACACAGTACATATTCTGCTTTATACTCTCACTAATCTCTCTGTATAATACCTAATACAATGAATATGCAAGTAATTGTTTTGTTCTGTATTATTTAAATAATAATGATATGAAAAATAGTCTGTACGTGTTCAGTACAGGTGCAATTTTTGTCAAATACTTTTTATCTGTGATTGATTGAATGTGCAGATGCTGAGGTCTGGCTGTAATAAAATGGTGAACCTATTATTTCTCTGATATCTGAGGGATTCTCTAGCAAATTACCCTAAGAGGAGGTTCATAGGCACCTCCAGCTTGTCACCAAGTTGGACAGAAGTTAGGAAGCTACTTCTAACAGTAACTAACATGCAGCATAGTCCTGTGAGACAGGGAACCTGCATGGGATCAGCAAAATCTCCAGTCAGTGTTAGAATTGAGTTGACTTATAGGATCCTTAAGTTGATAGCCCTTAAGAACTGCTTGGTATGCAAAGTGAGTGTGGTTCGTGCACTCGGTGCCTGTGCCATACTGAGTATGTGAGAGGCAGAAAGACCAAATCAATCATTTCTTTTCTTCATTTTGTTTTTTAATTTTCTGAGAGTGTTTCATTATTCAGCCAGTCTGCCTTAAAATGACAGCAGTTCTCCTCAGCTTCCTGAGTTCTGGGATTATAAGCATTAGCCACTGTATCTGGCTTTCATTTTTCTCTATAGAATCAACTGTAACTATCTATGAATGATCAACTAGAGGTAATATATGAAACCCTTCATAATTAAACGGTAGAAAAAGTAAAGTGCTTAACACATTTCTTTAATCAATCAATCAAAAATTGTTGTCATAGCTAATAAAACCACTTTAAGATTGTAGGAAAACCTCCGCCTCTGGGTATGGTGTGCTCAGGCAGGGAACCTGTGTTGCCTAAGGGGAGGGCCTTACAACCCTGGGAGAGTATTTTGAAAAGAACATGGTGTGCGAAGACATCAGGTTCATAGAAAAATAAACATCCTGTCCATATCTACCTGCTCGTCTATTACTCAGGCAAGCATTATGGTGATCTGATATGGGGAAAAATGAAAGGCTTAATTTCCTTGCTATTTTGAGGCCAGTTCTTTGGGAAGTGACTGCAGAATTGGTCAGGGTCCAATTTAATTGAGTAGGGTTTCAGCATCTGCTAATATTCTGACTCATCAAAAATTATAAAGGCAAAAAGTATTATAGAACTCTGGGACAAGCAACCCTCCAAAAACCTCTTGTTTGTCTAAATGAAATGAGAAACAATGACTGCTAGATGCCTGAAAATGTCACTTGGGTAGGTCTGTAGAGTACACAATAGACTTGCTATGGATATGCAGTAATCTCTGTGGACATAGACCCTGAGTGGGTATTCATAAAATACTCAGTAAATCAATGTCTCAAGACAAAACAAATCCTGGAAAGGGACAAACATGGACTCATCTACCTGTTCTCAAGTTGTGGACTGTCTCCTCTGTGCTGTCACTTCACTGTTGACTGTTCATGAGATGTCGGTTCTGCTTTTTTGAGCATTTCATCCGCAGACATTGGCGACTCCAGTGGCCAGGACTTGACTAAGGTCACTTTTGCTTTCCATGCTTGACATGTGGCTAAGCCTCCCCAGCCTCCACATTCAACCTCACATCAGAAAGGCCTAGTCAGAGATCTACAGATCTGTGGATGATCATACATGGGGGTATTTGTGGAGGTTCATGGATACTGTACTGAAAGATGACTTTATACCAATAATATGTAGAGAAATCCAGCCAGCTGTCCACTTTTATAAGTGAAGCTGTACAGAACATGGCTACACTCATCCCCGTGTAGTTTCTAAACTGACTTCCTTGTGATGATGACAGAGCTGAATGATCACAACAGAGATCACATGACTGACAAAGCCTAAATATCCACTACCTGTCCTACCCCTGACCTAGATGCAAAGGGTCAGATAATTATAGCAAGAAAAATTCTTGCATGACATTTACCATATGCCAAGGAGTGACCTGTCAAAGTACAGTGCACTAAACAGTTGCACTACTAGAGTGTGCTTTTTCAAGTAGTTTTTAAGTTCTTTGCATATGCAAACTCCTTAGTCCTCATTACAGTCCTATGAGGTTGATAACCCAGCTAATTAAGTGACTAGCCTAAAAAGGGAGCATATTACAAAATAAATAGCTTTTCACAGAATTTTAAAATGATTAACAAGAACCTGCCTTAAAGAAAACTGTGCCCACATTTTTAAAAATGTTTTAAAAAATATATTTACTCCAGAATGTCCACATTTAAATTATAGTTTAATCACTTTAAGATACTCTGCATTTGTTATACTTTGAGCTATTTTAAAAATATGTACTTGGAAATCATCTTCAAATCCAATTCATTTTCATAAGAAATCCAAAACTGTGCTGGTCATGGTGCTAATGTCTATAATCCTAGAACTCAGAAGGCTGAGGCAGTGAAATGGCCCATGGCAGGAGGTCAACCTGGGCTGCATAGTGAGAACTTGTCTCAAGAAAAGAGAAGAAGATGAAAGAAAGAAAGAAAGAAAGAGAGATAAAGAAGAAAGAAAAGAAAAAAGAAAAGAAAAGAAAAATATGGTAATGGTATATGGTAATGGTAATATAGTACATGCCTATAACTCCAGTGCTTGAGACACAGGAAGATAGCAAATTCAAGTCCAATCTAGATTGCATACTGAGCTCAAAGCCAACCTGTGCTACACAGAGAGAAAAGAAGGAAAGGGGGAAAGGAGAGAAGGGAGGGAAAAGAGAGATCCAACATTTTAATTTATAGCTCCATAGAGTCAATTTTTGTCTTAAGTCACATTATTTAGCTTTATGGTTTACTTTATGCTCTAGACGCAGCCCCCAGAGACTTTTGGCTTCTTTCATTTAAAAGACTCAAAGCCAACCTGTGCTACACAGAGAGAAAAGAAGGAAAGGGGGAAAGGAGAGAAGGGAGGGAAAAGAGAGATCCAACATTTTAATTTATAGCTCCATAGAGTCAATTTTTGTCTTAAGTCACATTATTTAGCTTTATGGTTTACTTTATGCTCTAGACGCAGCCCCCAGAGACTTTTGGCTTCTTTCATTTAAAAGAAAATTTATTTATTTATTTATTTATTTACTATTTATTTGAAATGGATATAAGAACGATTGCTTTTTCTTTTTAATATTTATTTATTTATTTATTTACTATTTATTTGAAATGGATATAAGAACGTCAAAGAACAATTTTTTGGAAGTCAATTCTCTCCTCCCATGACAATGGGTATGCTGGTTAGTTTTTGTCAATTTGACACAGACCTAGGCATGCCTGGGAAGAAGGAATCTCAATTGAGGAATTTCGTACATCACCTTGACCTACAGCAGTGTCTGGAGGTCACTAATTGATGTAGGAGGGCCTGACTCACTATGGATGGTACCATCCCTAGGCAGATGGGCCTCAATTGTATAAGAAAGGTAACTGAGGGCTGCAGAGATGACTAAGTGATTAAGAGCACTGGCTGCTCTTGCAGAGGACCAGGTTCAATTCTTAGCACCCACATGGTGGCTAACAACCATCTGTAACTCCAGTTCCAGGGGACACCAACACCCTCTTCTGACCTCCATGGACATTGCATGACATGGATGCACTTATACACATGCAGGCAATACACACATACACATAAAATAAAAATAATCAATTAAAAAATAAAAAGGTAACTGAGCAAGCTGATAAGCAGCATTCCTCCGTGGTCTCTGCTTCAGTTCCTGCTCCAGGTTCCTGCCTTGAGCTCCTGCCTTGGCTTCCCTCAATGATGGATTATAATCTGTAGGGTGAAATCTCTTTCCTCCCCAAGTTGTTTTTGGTCATGTTGTTTATAACAACAGAAAGCAAACTAGAACAGAAATGGGTACCAAAAGTGGGGTGTTGCTATAACAGACCTGCTGACTCTGTATTTTGGGGGAGGATTATGAAGGGTTTTGTGGATTTGGGCTGGAAAAGCCATTGAGTGATTAATCAGAGCTCAGTGAGCTGTTGTGGGAACTTGGAAGATAATGCTGTGAGTAATGGAGGCACGGCTTGTGAGCTTTCAGAGGGAATTTTGGGAGTCCTTCAGAGATTTTGCAAGGGGGGGGTATTTCTGTGATATTTTAAATGAAGAATCTGTGGTTTCTGGTCAGCTTGGACTGAAGAATCAGCTGTGATCAACAAGAGACCAGTATCCTTGAGGTAAAATCTTCTAGGGAATATTTTTTTTTAGGGTCAGCACCCAGAAGCTGTGGTCTGGCATGTGCCAGGAGGTGGGGAGGCAAGGCTGTATCTCATTCTGGAAGCCAAGCTTGGCAATGTGGTAAGAGTCTCACACATGGTACTAGTTTTGAAAGCATGAAGGAGTCATGGAGAGCAGCTGAGGCTTGGCACTATGAAAGGCCATTGGTGAAGATGCAGCCTCAGTTGCAGTGGATACCACAGGATATTGAGATACCAGGACTGTGAGACTTCTGCCAAGGACATACCTGGGAAGAGGGACTCTCAACTGAGGCATTTCCTTCATTATTGGCCTGCGTTGGCATTTTCCTTATGCTAATTGATGTAAGAAGGCACAGCCCATGGTGAGCCATGCCATCCCTGGGCAGGTAGGACTGTAAGAAAGGTAGCTGAGCTGACCAGGAAAGCATGCCAATGAGCAACATTGTCCCTCCATGGTCTCTGCTTCAGGTTCTGCTCCAGGTTCCTGCCTTGGCTTCCCTCAATGATGGACTTTAACCATAAGGTTAAATAAACCCTTTCCTCCCCAAGCTGTTTTTTGTCTTGGTGTCTATCACCATAACAGAAAGCAAACTAGAATAGTGGGTTTATTTGATTGATTTGCCTTTTTTTTTTGAGGTAAGGTCTCTCTTGTTTCTGTTGCTGCCTACTGGCCAACACGCTTCCAGCTCATTCTCTTGTCTGTACCTCCTACTTTACTGTAGGAATGTTGGAATTAGGTGCATATGTCAAACGCATCCAGCTTTTTATGTAGGTTCCAGGAATTGAACTCAGGTTGTCAGGTTTGATTTTTTACATTTTTTAGTTGTTTTTAGGGATGGGGGGAGGCCTGTCATGGTCTCACTCTGTAGCCTCAGACTGTCCTAGAATTCACTTTGTAGCCTAAACTGGCCTTGAACTTGTAGCAATCTAACTGCCTCAGCCTTCTGAGTGCTAGATTATAGGCATGTACTACCCTATCCAGTTCCCAAGAATAAATTTTCCAGTCTTCTCTGTTGTGCACTAGAATCTAGCACATAGTAGGTGTTCAAAAACAATTATTAGACAAGTGAACTGTTGTCTCAACAAGAACTTTAATAAAGTCCTCATCTCTGCAGGTAACTGCTAGTCAACAAATTATTTGCATTTGCCATATCAATACATGGTTATTGGGAACTAGGGCTATCTCCATAATTCAGAGATCCCAGTGCAAAATGAAAGTGCAGGGCCCTTGTCCAGGAAGCAGAAGTGTGGGTTTCTTCCTCTGTGGTCTCGCTCCCTACCTGCCATCTGTCTGCATTTTTATTTGCTCTTCATTTGCTCTTCAGTGCTGTGCTTCTTGGGCAGATGGAAACTCGTGGGGAGAGTGTAGACTCTGGCTAACACTGTGACCCTAGGCAGTACTCCATATGTAAGCACAAATGTTTTACATTGGCCTAGATGGGCAGGGGTAGGTAGGAGGCCACTGGGGATGGGAGGTAAGGAAGCATTGGGGGTGATGGGCATGTGAAAGTTCCTAAGTTCAATCTCTAGTACCAGGAAGAAAGGAAAGCAGGGAGGAGGGAGGGAGGAGGAAGGAGGGAGGGAGGGAAGGGAGGAGGGGTGGGAGGAGGAGGAGGAGGAAGAAGTAGAAGAATGAGGGAAGACCCAGCGTGGTGGTGCACACCTTTGATCCCAGCACTTGGGAGGCAGAGGCAGGCAGGGAGGGAGGGAGGGAGTTAGATGATCAAACATGACAATCCTCTGAAGTATCTAAGAACATTGAGGGGAGAGAAGGCAATGCCTAGTGGCTTCCGTGCTGGGTTAAGGCAGTAGTCCTCTCGAGAGCCCTCTAGAGAGAACACATGTATAAGGATGAACAAATCTAGAGACAGTGTGCTGATAGAGGAAACGGTGCTGGGGCGAAATGAGCAGAGAGCATGGAACACATTCCAGAAACAAAAAGAGCTAGCTACAGTGGGGACATATATCAAGGATGTTTTTAGCAAGTTCCAACATCTGAGGCAACGTGGAATCACTTGAGGGGAGATGACCATTACTTGAACAGACTTGGGTACATGGAAAACACCTCAAGTTGCAATGGAAAGGAGAAAATTCCAAAGAGCTAAGGACAGAGCTCAATGGTAGAGCACATGCCTAGCATGGAAAGTTGGATGGGAAAGACTGCTGGGTAAAAGCAGAGGAAGCATAACTCAGTTTGGGGCTGTGTGGGAGACAGCAAATACCTAGCATGGCTCATGTTGTAAAAAAAGAATCAAGATATCAAAACAAGCCATGTAGAGTTGGTATAATACCTGACTACTAGATTGGGTCCAATATACCAAATACAGTGAGCTACCTCAGAATGAATGTGCCTTAGGGTAGACAAGACCAGACTGACAGCAGGTTTGTACAACTCACTGTCCCAAATCATCACAGGGTTGAGGCCCAATAGTTGTCCTTGAACATATGGCCAGCATGCAATGTCACACCATTTTATTTTTTGACATTTTATTTTTTGAGACAGGGTCTTGCTAAGAAATCTTCCTGCCTCTGCTTCCCAAGTATTGAGATAGCAGGTGTATGCCACCATACCTTACTTGTATATTGTGTGGTGTGCATGTGTGTGTGTGTATATGTGTGTGTGTGTGTGTGTGTGTGTGTTGTTTACAGAAGCAAGAGGAGTATGTTGGATTTGCTGCTCTATTATCCTCTGGCTTATTCTTTTGAGACAGGATCTCTCACTAAACCTGGAGCTAGACTGGTGACCAGTAAACCCCAGTGATCCTCCTGTGTCTACCCTGTACAACATGGGGTTGCAAGCATGTGCAAGGCTATGTCTGGCTTTAAAATTTTTTAGTTACATTTTTACTTATTTTGTGTACATGTATATGTGTGACCATATGTGCTATAGCATGCATGTGGTGGTCAGAGGACAACTGGTTAGAGTTGGGTCTGAAGGATTGAACTCAAGTCATCAGGCTTGGCAGCAGGTATCTTTACCTGCTGAGTCATCTCAACAATTCTATGCTTGGCTTTTCACTTGGGTGGTGAGATCTAAACTCATGTCATCATGCTTGCATAGCAAGTAGTCTCCACCATTGAGCCATCTCTCCAACCCCTAGAGCTCTTTTTAAAATCAGCATTTATAAATTACACAAAATAATGTGCTTCCTTATGTTTTCATACATTTACGTCATGTGCTTTGATCATATTTACCATCCATTGCCTTCTCTTCTTCCCTTCTCACTCTGCTCTCCTCTTCCAAAAAGTTCCTCTACTGCTTTCATGACCTTTTTAAAAATCTAGACTTCACATATGAGAGAAATATACAACATTTGTCTTTCTGAGACTGGGTTATTTCACTTGACATGATGATCTCCAGTTCCATCAATTTTCTAGCAATTGACACAATTTCATTCTTCTTTATGGTTAAGTAAAACTCTATTGTATATATATATAGCACATTTTCTTTGACCATTCATCTGTTGGTGGGCATGAAGGCTGGTTCTATAACTTGATTATTGTAAGTAGTGTCACAATAAACATGAGTCATTCCCTTCTTTACAAAAGACTTACTCTGCAAAGCAAATATAATAAGCCCAGTGAAGTATTACTGACCAATTCTTTGGATGGACCGTAGATCAAACCTGAAGACATGAGTTTTATCCCATTTAAAAAAGCAAAGGTCTTATATCTGTATATGCTCTTTAGGCCTGTGTATAGAATAGCATATAGCATCAATAATCAGTAAATATTGGGGAGATAGTATTATAGCACATTCAATTTGCTCTGCAATATGAAGGAGCTACAATATTTCAACAATTCCCAAGTAGACGTTCAAGTACAATAAACATGACTGATAGTTTCAAAATTAATTTAAAAAAAATGAATCTTTAGATATTGGGTGAACGGTATGTCAATAACTGCTTTTGGTGAGTTTGGATGGGCATACAGAATCATGGGCTCTTGTACAGAGCTTGCAATGCTAGCCTTCTATAAACAAGTTCTCATTGGAGTTAGGAAAGTCACAGGAAACCACTGAGAGAATATTGTAAAATTTGATGAATAATGTGCCATAAAATATATAGATACAGACTTTCTCCCTCTTTGTGGTTGATGGAACCCAGGGCCTTGTGTATGCTAGGCAAAGGGTCTACCACTGAGCTTGTAGCCCAGCCCAGGTCTGTAAGATTTAAGGAAAGAGGGTTATTCATTCATGTCCTTACCAGCTATCAGAACATTAATTTCATTTATATTGGTTTATGATTGTTTTCATGCCTTCTGTGCTGAATACTCATAAATTTTGTAAAGATCAGGAATAAAGCCTTCACATCTTTGCATCCCTTTAATCCTCTGTACCTCATACAAAAGACACATAAAAATTGTTAATGAATTAAACACCTTCTTCTTTGGTAATACAGTCCTAGCTGATTTTGATTTTACAGATTCCCCTTTGGGAGCATTTTCATAGTTCAGGGTCAGGACATTTCTTGCTCCAGTTTTTACTTCATTAGGAGCCCCAGAATTTCTCTTAAACCAGCTCTCTGAGGTAGAAGGGAGGAAAGCTTGTCCCTTGATCACACTACAGTAATCTGAGTCAAGGATATGAAATAGGCCTTTCAGGAAGTGAGCCAATTAAAGTGTTATTTCCTCAGGGATGAGGTCGTAAACAAAATTTGGCAAAAGTCGCAAAACACTTTAGATTCTTACATTCTCTAAAGTAGTAGAAATAATCCATGTCCTGTGATAAAAATAACAAAGGCCAAGTAAGTTTTTCTCATTTTCTCCATGGCATTGCTTCCTCATTCAGACCTTGTTAACAATGTGACCTGAAAATCAGAAAATTTTCTTTCCCCTTTTGTTAAGTGGTAAATACCAGCTGGAGTTTCAGGAGTAGTGAGTAACATACCTGGCATGAAACTAGGTAACTGCCACCTGGAAACTTTCCATTCTTCTGTAATCCTCCGCTTCACCATCTTATGGTCCAAATGAGTGGCAAGAGGAAACTTCTACAGACCTTCATGCACAGCCCTGGGTGCCTAGTAAAGTCAGTGTTAACTTTCCAATTCCCCCTGTGTTTACTCTAGGTCCAAATGCTTAATCTCAGAATGGGTTCCTCTTGTTCCTCAATATTCATGGAGTTTCTCTTTCCTAGCCACAGCTTGGGATGTTCTCAGAGGGTAGGAGCCAACCCAGGGCCCAAACAAGCAAGGCATGCTTTCCATTGTCAAGGGGGAGAAGCCACAGTGGTGGGTCTCTGTCACATCCCCTTGGTCTCACATGTGAGCTTCAGACTGTCAGCATCTGCTTATCCATCACTAAAGTCACTTCCCTGAATTCAAGAACACTTATCTAACTGTGCTCAGAGCTGGTTTGAAATTTAGGAACTACACCCAGTAGCAGCCATTGTCCTGACCACTAACTAAACATGGGTGACTGCTAACCCAGCTTCCTCAGTTTTGCGTTTTCGTAATTCAGATGTGTATTTTTTTCCACATGAGGGAAGCTCCTAGTACAGCTTTGTTTGGCTATATTACTGCCCCTGTGTCCTGAACTACTCTGTCAAACCCATGATTGCAGCATCCGTCATGCAAACTACAGACCCTTTATTCTGTCTCAGACGCAACTCCTGGGGACCCAAACCAAGATGGTCAATGACTTGACAAAAAAATTTTACGATGGATTTCAAAGCCAAATATGGATCCTAAGGATGATTAAAAAAAAAAAAAAAAGCTGGTAATTCTTAGCTAGGCATGTTGTTCAGTAGTAGAGTGGTAGTACCCAACATGTACAAGACATGCGGCTTAATCCCTGCCCAGTAACAGAGAGAGAGAGAGAGAGAGAGAGAGAGAGAGAGAAGAAATTAATTGATAAGTCAAGACTCAGATATTGTTAAATGTAATTTTTTTCACAGCATCCGCATTCATCTGACTGTTTCCTCATACTCTGGAGGTGATCGTCTGAGTAGATGACCTCTGCTTGTGAAGACTTTCCAAGGACGAATCTCTAATCATTTTAATGTGTTTTGAAGGTTGCAGCATAAGCCTCTGAATCATGATTCACAGGTGTTTTCCGTAACTAATCCTGATGTACTAAGTGACCTTGGCCATTTTAATGCCTGTATTCAACTAGAATATACAGTGCTGTGAAGCCATGTTCCAGGATTAAAAAAAGAAAGAATTTTTTCTTGTTTTTTGAGACAGAGTCCTACTCTATAGCCCAGGTTGGTATCAGCCTCCAGAGTGATGTGATTATAGGCAAATGCTACCATGCCACTGTTTTATTTTTTATTTTACTTCATATTTTCTTTTTCCCTACAATGCTTTTTTTCTTCTTTCCTGGAAATTTTTTCTGTGTTTATTTCTATTTTTATGACAGAATATCCTCCCTAATATGCATACAGTGAATGTTATGCCCTTACTTAGTCACTCTTGGATCAAGGCACTCTCTCCCTTCCCTGATGGCTCATAATTCAGTTTCTTTCCAGAAACTGTCTTTAGCCAGAGGAAGCTACCTGGCAGAATTCACATACCTCCCTGGGGATACCAGGAACTCCAAAGGCCCAGGCTTTGCCTCATGAAAGATTTCTGAAGGGCAGTCCCAGGATCCCAAACTGAAGTATTAGCTGAGGTTTACCTTCTTTTTGCCTAATCCTACTTTCTTTGTCTTTCACAAGTGCTGTTTCAGAGAGCACACCTCAGCAAACTTTCTGGAGGAAAGTCTCTGAATTCATTTCCCAGGAAGTTCTCCAGAATTTCTAAATAAAATTAAATGACCAAGAAAGGCTAGAAGGGGTTGAGACTACCTGAGCGGTACAGCCCTCACTTAAGCCTTTTCAAAGCTCTGGGTTCCATTCCCCAGCACTGCACAAAGAACAACAAAAGAAGAAGAGATGAAGATAAAATGTATTCATTTTGGCAGAGGATGTGGCCCCTCAGTAGAGCACATGCTTCACATGAATGAGGTCCTGGGTTTGATCCCCAGGACCACAAAATCTCCAGTATTTACTTAAGTCTCCTATGAGCTATGTAACTTTTCTAGTGGATTTGATCCATTCATTTAAATCTATCAGCTGTATAAGTTTTCTAGTGGCACGTAAGTACAGTCCCATAAAAACCCAGAGGGAGGCTGGAGAGATAGCTCAACAATTAAGAGCACTGTCTGGTCTTCCAGAGGACCTGGGTTCAGTTCCCAGCACCCACATGGCAGCTAACAACCATCTGTAACTCTAGTTCCAGGGTGTCCAACATCCTCTTCTGACCTTCTCTGGCAATGCACCATGTGGGACACTTACATAGATACAGTCAATATGCATAAAATAAAAAATAAAAAACCCAGAAAGTACAGTAAATATTTATTAATGAAAATGTATGGGAGAAATAAAATACATAAATTGATCTACAAAGTAAGTATAATAGCACTTAATGTATAAAAAGAAATTAATCGGTGTTTCCTGAATTTTTACTGTTTTCTTACAATAAAATCAAACTACACCTGTCTCATAATTCAGTTCTTTGAAGATTATGCCTTTTTAAATAATAAATATTGTGCAGTTTTTTTGAACTACAAACTTTCATCTTTATGTGTATGTGTATTGTAGGCCAGAGGTCACTGTCCAGTGTCTTCATCAATTACTAGTCACTTTTTTACTTTTTATTTTTGAGACAATATTTCTCACTGAACATGCAGATCACCGGTTCAGCTAGGCTGACTGACCAGAAGTTCCAAGGATCCTCTATATTCACCTCCCTATTCCTGGGATTACAAACACACCCCACAATGCTCAGATTTTATGCAGGGATGCTGAAGACCTGAACTCGGGTCCTCATGATTGCATGACAAGCACTTTGCCAACTGAGCCATCTTCCAAGTTCCCATATTTTAATCTTATCTAGGTTAAAAATTGGAAAATGTCCTGGCATAGGGGTGCATGCTTTTAATCCCAATACTCAGGAGGTAGAGACAGGCAGATCTCTGTGAGTTCTAGGCTATCAAGGTCTGCATAGCAAGCGCCAGACCAGCCAGGGCTTCATAGTAAGACCTTTTCTTAAAAGAGAAAAGAAATTGATTTTGTTGCTATTGTTTTGTTTTGTTTTTTGAGACAGGGTCTCACTATGTAACCCTAGCTGTTCAGAGACTCACCTTGTAGACTGAGATAGCCTCAACCTTGTAGTGATCCTTCTGCCTCTATCTCTTGAGTACTGAGATTACAGGTATGTTCCACTATGCCTGGCTTGAAGACAGTTTTAAATAATCTACCATTACTTCTAAGGAATAATTTTCTTGTCTGCCTTCACAGTGATAGTCAAGTGCCCTGGATAGCCCAGGCCTTCCCAATAATCATTACATACCTTCTCACCAAGTCCCATAGTACTCTGATTCTCATCCTTGGAAAATTTATGCAAATCATTCCTGGCAGCTTTTTGCAAATTCAGTCAAATTAAATGGATGCAGAATGAGGGGTAAGGGTTTGTGTTGTTTTTGTTTGATTTGTTTTAAGAGAAGTCTTTGTTATGTTGCACAAGCTGGCCTCAAATTTGTGTGCCTCCTGCCTCAACCTCCAAAGTACAGGGATTACAGGTGTGCACCACCCACTTGGCAAGGTAAGAGGGGACAAAGTTTTGAAGAAGAGAGGTGATAATTTAGGAAGTGGGTCTTTGGGAGGTGGTTACTTCAGATGGACAGAACTATCCTGAATGGGCTTGCTGTCCTTATGAAAGAGTACTGAGGGAGTGCTTTTGCCATTTCCATCATGTGAGTTTTCAGTGAAATGACTGAATTCTATGAACCTGTTACTGGAGCGAGTCTAAACTGATCACTGCTTGAAGGCTGCTATTCAGGAACTGAGATCTTGCAGGAAGGAATCAGGTTTACTGAAGGGCCAGCAATCTGGAAAAGATGCAGAGGCTCAACCTCAAACCCCTTAGTTAGCATGCAAAGACATGGATTTCATTATGCCATGTTCTTAAATATAGCTCATTATACTTTGTTTTTAGGGTCTAGTATTTTACTATATTAATTTTCTTTAAGTAAATGTCATAGCAATTTACAGAAGTAGACTAAGAAGTGTGTTACAAAAGTCATCAGATACCCTTGGTCCTATAGATCTAAAAAAGGATCATCTTACAGTTAACATTTTAAGCACTTAGATGGGGCTTCTCTTTTGAGTTTAAAATCCCAAGCCCAAGAGAGAGAATGAGGATCAATAAGGGGAAGGACACAGGGAGGGAGACTCTGAAGGAGCACCCAGGCATAAAGCTTGCCTCAGCCTTCACCCACCCCTGAGGCAATAGGTGCCTTGAGCTAGACTCCCAACCTCCAGAACTGTTAAGAAATAGGTTTGCACTGTTTATAAATTTCCCCATCTGTAGTAATTTGCTGCAGGATCCTGAATAGACTAGGACATAGGATCAGCCATGTCAACCATAGTAAGTAGACTTTAAAGTACAGAACAGTGAACATAATAAATGTTTACTTCTTACTCATCTAAGCCATGGTTTCTGGCTGGCTCTTCCTCATGTTAAGACCCTTTGGGCTGCCTTAAACTCTTCATGCAGTGCTCCCTTCTCCAAGTCCTCACTGCATTGCATGTGTTCCACTGGTAAGAATTCAGTTGTGTGGCCTCAGCTAATGACAGGGCAAAGTGGACTACAATCTTGTGGTTCCAACTAAAAAGAAGAAACTCATTTTTGGTGCAGCGTTCTAAACAAACTAGAAGAATCTTAAAGGTGCAACTTAGGTGACTGGCATAATCCAGTAAGAGCAGAATCATGTAAGATGGGAATTTGCCACAGAGAATCTAACACCTAATATCCAAAAGAAGTTCGAGTCCTTCCGTTCTATCACACTTGTGCCAGGACACCAAAGTTGGCACCAGAATAACCACTTCGTCTTTCCAAGACAGGGCAGCTAGGCTCTTAGGAAGGACCCAGAGCCATATCGGCCTTGCCCCCCTCACCATTCTAATGAAACAGCCACATTGTTCGGCACGGTTTCTGAAATTACCATCTGGATGCCTCATCGCTCTGACACTACTATTTTTAGGTACTAGAATTTCAATCATGAAGACCAATGAAATTTAACCAGCTCATTTTCTTAGCATTGTTTTCAGCAAACAATGCTTCTTGTAAAATGATAGTTAAGGGGAAAAAAAGTCTTTTGACCTATTTATACAAGAAAACCATGACTCAACACTCAAGTCAGGGATGAGCATTTTATTTGAAGAAAATGACAACTGTGAGGTGGATGGCATTCCCTTGTTCCTTAATCTTTCAGATTGTCAACAGAGAGTAATTCACCATTCTGAAGACGGCCTCAGAAGAGAACTTGCAGCCCTGACTAATTTTTTTTTTTTTAACTTCTAAGACATTCTTAAGGGAAAATCACTCAGGCTTGTGAATCAAACAAAACTGCCTGTGTAAGAGGATTTCATTCTGTGGTTTGAATGGTTAACTTAGGCATGCCTACACACAGAACAGCCAAATAATAATGGAGACCAGTCAGTGGGCACCATCACATTAGACATTATCAGTGCTCACTAAATCACTGTGGGATGATCACTAAAATATCTTGTCTCAATTATTTATTTCTAACTAGTCATATAGTGTGGGCGGGTTACCTTTTTTTTTTCCTTTAATACTGGTTACAGTCTCAAGCAAAACCAACCATATAATTAGAGTTGTTTTTTCTTAAAGAAACATTAAGCATCAAAATCACTTCCTTTTCACTTAAGGAAAGAAAGTAAAATAGTATATCATTCTTAAAAAAATTGTTTATACCTTATTGCCCTGGTATGACTGAGGTAAGAGCAAATACAAAAAGATGGACAGAGGTGGGAGGAGAGAGTAAAAAGTAGAAACAAGATGAAGGAGTGAGAAGACACAAAAGGAAAAGGGAGAGTGGAGTATCCCAGGAAAAAGCCTCAGGAGCAGAGAGAGAGAGAGAGAAGAGAGAGCCAAGGAAAGAGCAGCAATTTTTTTTTTTTATTAAGACGAATAGGAGTAACGGACAGCAGGCCCCAATCTTAGTCAAAGAATCATTGGCAGCTGATGACTGCTGGGTGAGGAAGAGCTGATCTTCTTAAAGGGAAGGACTATAGATAGGCTGACTAGACCTCAGTAGATGAACTTGCACTGAGGGACATCTGGGGACACTAATTTGACATGATAGATGTTAACACAAATGACAGGATGCAGGCAATCCAGTGGGGGGGGGCATGAGCAGGTACCAATGGGGATGGGGGTATAAAGTTGAAGATGTTCTGTATGAAATACACAAAAATTCAATTAAAAAATTAAAAAGAATGGGAGAGCATTTCGATCAACTAAAGAACAGAGCCTGTTAACTAGAGAAGGGAAGTAGGGGAAAGGTTTTTGTTATGCCCAGCCAAAATGTATTCACAGCCACATCTGTACCACCTAAGAGACCAGTTATAAAAGTTTGCGACATGGAGAAGGGAAAAGGCCTCAAAAAATACCATAACACATGGTGCTCATGCTCATGTTTTGTTCCCCAGCTGGTGGCACTTTTGTGGAATAGTGGAAGCTTTGGGATGTGGGGTCTAGTGGGCAAAAATAGGTCATCAGGGGTGGGACTTGCAAGGTTATATCTGGCCTCTATCATGATGTAAACAGCCTCTACCACGTGTTCCTGCTGCCATGAGCTGAACTGTTCTGCCATAACTTCCCCACCAGGATGTACTGAATTCTATGAAACCATGAGCCAAAATAAATCTTTCTTCCCTAAGGTTGTTTCTGTCAGGTATTATAGTCACCATGATTCAAAGATAACTTGGGGCTAGAGAGGTGGATCTGTGGTTAAGAGCACTGGCTGCTTTTGCAGAGGACCCAGGTTCAATTCCCAGCACCCACATGGTGACTAACAACCATCCATAACTATAGTTCCAGGGGACTGGACACCATCTTCGGACCTCCTTGGGCATGGGATGACATGGGTGCACTTATATACATGCAGGCAATACACTCATACACATAAAAAATAAAATGAATTGACATTTTGGGGCTCCACCTCATATGATAAAGGGGAGAAGCTAAGAAATATTTTCTATAAAGGGTAGATGGCATTTTTTAAGATTTATTTTTTATTGTGTGTGTGTGTGTATGTGTGCACGCACACGTGCGTGTATGTGTCTGTGCATGCCATGTGTGTGTTGGTGCCCATGGAGGCCAGAAGAGGATATTGGGTCCCCTAAAGCTGGAGTTACAGGAGGTTGTGAGCCACAGGATATGGGTGCTGGGAACCAAACTGGTGCTGTCTAGAAGAACAGCAAGTGCTCCACTGAGCCATCTCATCAGCCTCATTATGACAAATATTTTATACTTTTCAGGTTATGAAATTTCTGTCTCAGCCACTCAACTCTGTCATTTACATTGAGAAAGCAGTTGTGGGCTATGTGAGAGTGAATGGACATGGCTGTGTTCTCATAAAACATTATTAAAACAGCCAGTAGGCCATATTTGCCCTGCATGCCTTAGTTTACTGACCATGAGTAAAGAGTGCTTAAACTACTATACGGGTTCTGGGAACTGAACCTGGGTCCTCTACAAAAGCAGTAAGTGCTTTTAAGTGCTTGCTGAGCCATCTCTCCAGCCTTAAGCTTACATTTCTTAAGCACTCTTTGTGTGCTAGGTGCTGTGCTGATTCATAGGTCACCAAAATCTCTCAGAGGGTTCTCCTGAATCACACACACATACACACACACACACACATACACACACACACACACACACACACACACACACACTCACACACACCATTACACATCTGGGTCCAAGTATAAGATGTAATTAGCATTTCAAAGTTCTACTGTCCTGCTCATTAATCCTGTGTACTATTATTATTAGTCCCATTTAACTGATGAGAAGACCGAAGTTCAAAAAAGCTCATTACTTGTCTACATTTATGAAAAAGTAAATGAAAGGCAAAGCAAAGAGAAGTTAGATTCAGGCACACCTAACCCACCTGTGAGGGTAGACACATGTCCAGAGCCCCAGAGATCAGAAACAATTTAGGAGAAAGGAACACGTAAAACAGCTTCAAATAGTACAAAGATTAGAGTGAGGGAATTTGGACTGAATTCTAGCTGAGAAACAGGACATAGGACAGATTGGAATTGCTGCTCGGGCTACACAGATGACCCTCGGAATGTGTTTGAGAAAGAGGGGATGACAGTGCTGACAGGGTTGAGTTAGACTAGGAAGTTACTTTAGGGGCCTCCGGGATCAAATCTGGGTCTGTGCTTCATTGGGGAACATCATAGTGTCACTGTGATCACTAGGATTTAGCAAGAGGCACTACTATATCTAACTTTTGTGGGTGTACCAGGCCATCCCACAGTGGTCCAGGAATTAGGCATCTGACCCCCTTGAGCTGGGGTTTTCCTCAAAGTAGAGATTGTACATAGCATGCACAAGGCCCTGGCTTCCATTTCCTAGCATAGCAAACAGAAACAAATAAGGGATGGCCTGCCTCTGGTCAGGAGATCTGGAACTGGAGGGACAGGGTGGAGTTTGTACAGATCGGCACCATAAGGTGTTTGTCTAGAGAAATAGCACCCAGAGTTTTGTGGCCACATCTCATAAACTTGGGGCTTGTTTTTTTTCAATTTGTGCAGTAGGGAATCTATTTTGGGAGTTTATGAGCCTTTGTTCTGGATGTAGTAAAATGTGGATCCTGGTCAACATGCAGAACTATCCTTAACGTTCTCTCAGATAGAGCAGGTGATCAATCTGGAACACCTCAATCCTAAGAAAGAAGTAATTACTCCAGTGTTTCCTTCCTTTAAAGCATAGCCACAGCTCTCCTGAGTGTGAATTAGGCAGCATGTAGAGGCTTTCCTTCTGTTGAGGTTGCAAAGTGCCTCTGCTAGTCTCTGATCTCAGCCCTCTCAGTTCCCAAACACATTAATTTTGACAGCTGGAATTCACTCTGAATTCAGAAAGGGCATCTGGGATACTAAAACATGATCATTTGACTGTAAAGTTCATTTTCGTAGAGCATTCTGGGAACAGAATATGGGGGTACTGTTGGGACATGATGTCTTCCTGAGCCAACACAGAGCAAGCTCTGTGTGTGGTGCAAATACCGAAGAATGTCCTGGGTTGACAGTGATCCTGCCTCACTGGATGCTCACTCACACATCATTACAAAGGGTTGTATTGGGACCCAACAAAATACAAGGCAGATATCACTGTGGACCATTCTTTTAGTAATCCTTTAACTTACTTTAATTTATTATGTGTATGTGTGTATGTGTGTGCCTGTGGGAACAAGCCATAGTGCATGTTAGAGGTCTGAGGATAACTTTGTGGAAGTTTCCCTTTTTACCTTTCACCTTTATGTGGGTTCCAGGGATTGAACTGGGGTTGTCAGGTTTATTATACAGCAAGTGCCTTTACCTACTGAGCCATCTCACCAGCCCCTAGAAATCCTTTAAATCAACACCAAGAGGAAGTTGAAAAGTGATGGAGAGAACTGAGAAGTAAGGAAAGTCATCAGATATGCCCACAACAGGTATGTTGATTGGATTTTTAATTCTCATTAACACATTAGTGTGTGGCCACACGGCCTCTTGTTTTGGGTCTTTACAGAGCCCAGGCCTAGACTGGGAGTGATGCAGTCTCCTTAGAACTGCATCTGACCCTGGTATCTTCACCAGGTGCTGAGGAGGTGGGCTTTGGGGCTTTGCAGAGACACCAAGGCCTGTGCAGAGCGAGCTCTCTCACTGTCAGGGAAGGGTAGCAACACAAAAACTAGTTCATTCTGTGTGAGGGCTGAAAAAGAGATTATAACATATGATGCTTTTATTTTTCTAAAGAGGATTACAGCAGATGGGCACAGGCACCTCCTTAATTATTTTATTACTCTTGGGTTGTTAACAATGTTTGCTCCTCAGAACAGAAATACTAAAAACTTTAATGACATTGGACAGGTGCGTGTTGAGGAAGTAGAATATAATTGTGTGTGTGTGTGTGTGTGTGTGTGTGTGAAAGAGAGAGAGCGTGAAAGACAGAGAGAGAGAGAGAGAGAGAGAGAGAGAGAGAGGGTTTTAAGTAATGATCCTGCAACTGAGAAGTCCAGAGACAAATGGGCTCCAAGTGTAGCTGGATCTAGGCACTGAAGTGGTCATGTAGCATCTCCCTCTATCCTAATTTCAACTGCCCTCTTTGATGGTGCCATCATCATTGGGCTATACACAGAGGGTCTTGGTTCTGCTGCATTCAGGCTCACTACATCCATACAAACACTAGTCCCAGTAGAACAAAGTGCATACTGTCTTTTATCTAATTGAAGTATGGGCTTACCTTTGGCGAGGCACTCATACATCATTCAAGGCATACTCTGAAAGAGTTAGAAATGTTTAAAAATAAATGTGCCTCTTCACAGTATTGGAGTGCTGGCTCGAGTTGGTGTTCAGTGTTCTGTCAGCTGCTATAGCGAGGACTGAGGGCTCCTGAGGACGTTTCCCTTGAAGGTGGTTTGAGCTCACCACAGCCGACGAACTCCCTATGTCAGAGAGCTTCACCTTACTCTTACCTTCTAGCTTCTGCATATCAGAGCCATAGGGATTTTCTGGAACTGACAGATCCTCCTATGTATGTCAGACTGAGGAAGTTACAATCCACCCAAAAGCAGCTCTCGGTAGTATCCTACAGGACTCGGCATATGAACATTTCTGTCTCCTCTCCCCAGGGAATGATTATCCTGAGACAGGTAGATGCTATTTCCCAGTTACCCTAGGAGATTAGGCTCCAACAGAGAACAACTCATCTGCCTTCCCTCCCTGCTCCCACCTCCCCTTCCTCTGTCTCCCTGTTGGAATTCCCCAGATCAAGTCCAAAATAAACCACTTGCTTCTGGACATTTGTTTTTGGTCAGCTTCTAGGGAAACAGTCAGGAGAGATGCCTCCTCACAAAATGCCCCAACTCAGTCATCAGCAACCAGTAGTCACTGTCAGGATGGTAGATACCAGATGTCTGTCCTAAGATGTGACTGAGGATAAGGACATTCAGTGTTAAAAAGGATGATGGGATGGTCATGATGTTTTTGGTACAGGGAAGACAAGAAGTGTTATAATCTGTGTGTCACTCTAGGGTACTTTGGCATTTTCTTGGTTTCCAAAAGAAAAAAAAAAAACATTTAAAAATATTTATTTTTAAATAATGGATTTCATTATGACATTTTCATGTATGTATGTATGTCATGTACTTCATGATTTATTTATGTGTATAAGTGTTTGCGTGTATGTAAGTATGCTACCGATATTCCTGGTACCCACAGAGGCCAGGAGAGGGCATTGAATCCCCTGGAACTGGAGTTACAGATGGTTGTAAGCCACCATGTGGGTGATGAGAACTGAGCCTAGTTCCTCTGAAAGAGCAGCCAGTGCTCTTAACTGCTGAGCCATCTCTCCATTCCCCTGAAAAACCAAAACAAACCAAAAAACCATTTTTTGACACAAGGATGCCTGGAAGTCAGGCCTTCTGGCCCTTTTGGTCAAATCTGTGGAGTCACCTGGCACTCCCACCTCATTCTCTGATAGCCCTATATGATGAGGTGGTCCTCTGTGACATGCTCCCCTGGGCTTAAAGCAGGCTGGATGGGAAAGTCCATAGCAGTCAAGGTAACACATCCCAACTCCCCAGGCTCTGAGCCAGGATGCTGTTGCTCACAGACCAAGATATCTTCCATGTTAGCTCTTTCAAAGCTCCTAGTCCTCCCAGGCCCTGCCCACCTCTCAAAGCCACTTTAAACTCCATCTCCTCTGAACTCCTCTTGGCCACCTCTTCACCAGCCTACCATCCCTTCATCTCCTGAACCCTCTGCCACAATCATGGGGCCTTCCCTCTTCCTCCCAGTTACCACCCCCTTTATCTTTGGTTTATTTTATTTTATTTTTATTTTTAGTTTATGTGTATGTGTGTATTGCCTGCATGTAGGTAAGTGCACCCATGTCATACAATGCCTGCGGAGGTCAGAAGAGGCTGTCGGCTCCCCTGGGATTGGAAGTACGGGCAGTTGTTAGCTGCCATGTGGGTGCTGGGATTTGAACCCAGGTCTTCTGCAAGAACAACCAGTGTTCTTAACCACTAAGCCATCTCTCCAACCACTTTATCTTTTGTAACTAGGTCCTCTTTATGGACACAGCAGTAACAACATTTTATTGCTATGGTTTTTCATTTCCTTTCTAAGATTTTTTTTTATGTTGTTACCTTTGTGTATACATATGAGTCTGTGTGAGTTTATGTTCACCATGTGCTTGTAGGAACTTCTGCAGATCAGAAGAGGGTGTCAGAGTCCCTGAAACTGGAGTTACAGGCAGTTGTAAGCTGCCACATGGGGTTTAGGAGCCAAACCCAAGTCCTCTGCAAGAGTAGTAAGTGCTTATAACCACTGAGCCATCTCTCCAGCTGTAATGTGATGTTTTGGTGTTACAACATAAAAAACAAACAACTAAAACCTCCCAGGAAGGAAAGAAGATAAGGACATTTGCATAACCATACTGTGAAACACTTTGGTGGCCATTAAAGAAAAAAAAGTAGATGTCTATGTAAGGACATGGAGAAACATCTGTATTGATTAAAAACAAATTAGATCTATGAAAACATATGAAATATTTTAAGTGTATGTAGGGTACGTAAAAGAAGCAAGTCTGAAAATGCTTCAAATGGCGTGATTCCAACCTCATGACCTTGTGGGAAAGCCAAGGTAAAAGAGACACGAAGAGATCAGCATTGTCAGCTGTAAAGCTTGAGGGGGCAATGAATACTTTTAGCACAGATTATTTTTAAGGTAATGAAACTATTGTAGTTACATACACATTACTGCATTTACAGAACCTATACAATGTACAACATAGGGAATGAATCAATACTGGTTCATCATTTGAACAGGTGCACCATACCTAAGCAAGATTCCAGTAGTAAGTGAAAACATGTGGAGAAAGGTTGAATGACTGGGAACCCTGTAATATTTGTTCAGTTTTTACTAAACCTAAAACTGCTCTAAGAAATAATGATAAATGAATATATATATATATA
>NW_008338533.1:257321-270651 GCF_000622305.1 Nannospalax galili | reverse complement strand
TATTATAGAAGAATAGTTTGCTGGGCATTGTGGCACAAGCCTGTAATTCAAGCTACTCTTCAGACTGATGTAGGAAGATTGCAAAGTCAATGCCAGCCTGGGAAATTCTGCATTGTAGAATATTTTCCTGGCATGTGTGTGGCCCTAGGTTCAATCTCCTGAGTTGGCAAGAAAACAAAAGACTGCCACTTTTTTGGTTTGTTTTCTTTTACTGATACAGGGTCTTGCATAGCCCAACTTGGCCTTGAACTCCTGATCCTACTGTTTCAAGTCCAAAGTGCTGGGATTATAGATGTTTGCTACAACACCTAGCTAGACTTCTCTTTTTAATAAAATAGTTCAAATACAAAAAGGTATGCAGAATAGTTATAGTGCAATCCCAGGACTGGGGTTCTGACTCCTGAGATCCCAGAGATCAGTATATAACAGATTTATACTCTAGTGGTCCTAGTGTTCACTGTGGGACTGGGGCTCTGACTTCAGCATCCCAGGAGTTGACCAAGGTACTGAGATTCTGACTACAGCCCCCAGCCCATTCACAGAGTTCAGTAGGACTGACATTCCAATCTCCAGAAGGTTCATTGAGTTCAAAATGTGACTAGGGTTTTGACTTCATTTCGTTGCCTTGGTAGGCAGTGTGTGGCCCCACCCTTGATCCTGTTATCACCTAACCAAGACGGAACACCTCAGTGATCCCACCTGGCTATCAACACCAATCAAGCTTCACCAGTGTCCATAGCTGAACTTCATGCAGACATCACTCTAGAAAGACAGAGAACAAAACAACCAAACATACTTGGAAGAAGAGGCAGTTAAAATTGGAAAACAAATCCACTCCAACCGATGGATAAAACACAACAAAGAAACACAAAGAATATGACACAACTACCAACCATCACCCATTCCAACCTCCCAACTCTCCTATAATACAATTCAAGAGCATAGCTATTGGTGAAATATCTGAGAAAGAATTCAGAGTCTTACCTTGAAAAAAATAATGATTATATAGAAGACTCAAACAGATTCACCAAGGAAATATATCCAAGACCTTGACAAGACAGACTCCAAAGTGAAATAAATTATAAGAGAAAGTTCAAAATATGGAAGAAAAATTCAGCAAGGAAGTTAAAACATTGAAAAAGAACCAACCAGAAATATTGAGAATTAAAGACAAGCTCAATCAAATAAAAACCACACCAGGAGGCTGGAGAGATGGCTCAGTGGTTGAAAGTACTGGCTGCTTTTGCAGAGGAGCCAGGTTCAGTTCCCAGAACCCACATGGCAACTAAAAACCATCTGTAACTCCAGTTCCAGGAGATCTGATGCCCTCTTCTAACCTCCACAGGCATTGCACGAAGTGAGTGCAATTGCACACATGCAGGCAATGTACTCATAAACATAAAATAATAAAAACAATAATAATAAAAAAGGAAGCATCATCAGCATATAAAGCCATGCAGAAGACATAGGACAACGAGGAGACAAACATACACACAGACACATATAAGGGGAAAATCAGAAACATGAACAAGATTGTTCAGAAGTCTGGGTTACATTCAAAGAGGTCAAATAATTCATGGTGCAGAAGGAGCAAAGATGAAGTCAAAAGGAATAAAGACCACTTAATGAACTTATAGTAGAAAACTCCTCAAACCTAGAGAATGAAGTATATATCTAAACACAAGAGGCATTTAGAACTCCAAATAGATATGACTAGAGAAGACTCTCACCATGACACATCATAGTTGGGAAATCAAAACTACAAAGTACGGCCAAGCATGATGCTACACATCTTGAATCCCAGCACTCTGGAGGAAAAGGCAAGCACATCTCTGTGAGTTCAAGGCCATCCTATTCTGCATAGCAACTTCCAGACTATGCAGTATGAGAAAAATATGAACTCATATACAAAGGCAGGAACATTAGAATAACCTCAAACTTTTCATCAGCAACATAAAAGCCAGAAAAGTATGGCATATTTCAGACTCTGAAAGTAAAAACTGAACCAAGAATCCTATACTCGGCAAAGTTATCTTCAAAACTGGTAAAGAAATAAAGATTTTTTTTTTTTTTTTTGGTGTTTTTGAGACAGGGTCTCCCTGTAGCCCCAGCTGTCCTGGAACTCACATATTCACTGGCTCTGAACTCACAGAGATCTGTCTGCCTCTGCCTCCCGAGTGCTGGGATTAAAGGCGTGCGCCTCCACGCCCGGCCTGAAATAAAGATTTTTTTAAAAACCAAAGTAATTTATAACAACCATACAAGCACTGAGGAGAGGAAAAAGGATAGCCTCCTCCTTGACAACACAGGAAAGTACGCACTCAATGAAAGGAACAGACGAAAAAAAGAGTTGGCAAAGAATCAACCATGTCCAACACAGCAAACCAGCAAACTCCCAAAACTAATTCTTCACTTGATCTTAGCCAATAGGCTGAGAAGTGATTTTTTTACATTCTTTATTATTCTTGCACACTAGTCTCATTTTACACACTTCTGAGGTATCATGTCTTGATCCTCTTTGTTTCCCCAGTGACAAGCACAGCACCTTGTACATAATGAGGCTTCATCAATGTGGGCAGCACAGTCTATTTGGATAAAAGTGGAGTACTGGTGAAGGATGGTAGAGAAAATGGATCTTCATGCATTATGACAATAGAGACATTTCTGTTTTTTAATTAGCTTCTGTATCAGGATGAGGAAGAGAAGGACACAGGAGAACAAGGTAAGGGAAACAGAAAAGAGCATTACAGACCCAAACCTATCTCTGAGAAAGGGTGAAAGTGGGAGCAATTACCATCTGTTCTTGGAGTTGAGAAGAGCAAAGGGAGGCTGAGGGAAGGAAAGTAACTTCCAGTTTGCTCAGCGTGGCCCCTAGCAGAAGGGACCTCGTAGAAGTCTGGAAAACTAAGTCTCAAGGGAGAAAACTGTTTAGTACACTTTCCTGAGGTTGCTAAGCCTGGATAAACTGCTGAGTGACATCTTGACCTGTTGAAGCTTCAGTCTGGTAAAAGAGCCTGGGCAACAGTAAAGTGAGCCACTTCCAGACCTGACCCAAAGCCCTCCCACCTGTGATCCTCCACTCTCTCCCATTCTCTAGTGGCTTTGGATGCCATACGTGGAAGATATTGATATATAGGTAAAAAGATGAATCACTGCATGACTTCATGGAGCAGAATCCCCAGCCCCATCACCTCATTCTGCTGTCTCAAGAATAAGAAAGACTTTACCCGGTTAGCTCTAATTGGGACATCTATGTCACACACTCTCCTCCTAAGGCTTGGGAATCATCATAAAGGAGAGGTAGAAATTGTTAAGAGCCAGAGGTTGCAGAGGACTGCTTCGAAACTGTTTCCCAAACATGATGGGGATGTTGCACCCATGATCTCACAGGGACTGTGGTTGCATGCACAAGACCAGCATAAGATCAAGCCAGTCAAAATTCTAGCATGGCTGGAAGAGGAGCTCATGAGGCCCCACCCCTAGCTGAAGAACTATTGGCAGTTGATAGCTGCTGGAGGGAAGAAGAGTCCATTTTCTTCAGAGATGTGGCTCCCAGTAGGCTGTTCATGCTCCAGGGATCAGCTTTACACCCATTTACATACTGGCAGCACTAACAACTCAGTGCATTAAATAAAGAGCACATGAAGTTGAGAGGGATGCATGGTGATTCTGGTAGGAGAGGGTAGAGAGTGGACTCAAATAAAATACATTGTATACATAGATGAAATTCTCAAATAATAAATGAAAACATTTTAAAAAGAAATAGACTTTACCATGCCATACCACTGAAATATGCAATTGATAGTTATGGAAGCTTACAGATACCCTGTTTTGTTCACAATAAAACTGAAGGCCACTCAGAATACCTGGGTTTCTGTACTGGCTCTGCCATGTAGTTATGGGAGCCAGAGGGAATCTCTTCATGTGAGTGCTGCTGTGAGGATTAAATGGAAAAGGTTTGTAAATTGTGAGCATGTTATAAATGTTAGATGTTATTAGTTTTGTCCATTTTTCCTAGGTTGGCCAAAATAACAGTTTCCAAGAATAGTACACTGGGAGGGATTAGTCATTCTTTCCAGACTAACACAAAGAACATGGTCTGGGAGTTCATGATGCTGGTATTAACTCAAGGATTGGACAAAGCATTTTGATGGGTTTATGAAAAGCCAGAGCTTTACCTTGGAACTCCTATAGGTACTTTTCCGCCTTGCTTTATTTTTATGACTGTTTCATTATTTGAAGATAGCTTCAACATTAAGATCTGGGTTTTGTTTCTGCTTAGTGTTGTTGTGTTGTTGTTTCCCTGTGCTTGGGATTGAACCCTGGGTCTTGCACATGCTAGGTGAGTGTTCTACCAATCAGCTATAACCCCAGCCTTAGTATCTCCTGAGAATTCAACTTTTGTTTGGGAAGGGAAATGGAGTGAAACGTCGTTAGTTAGATTTCGATTTTACCATTTTCCTTTTTGCATTCTTACAAATCCTTTATTAAAAAGGTTGAGAAGGTCCAGAAATCATATCCTAAGATGAGTTACTTTAAATTTTTAAAAAGTTATGTTTTATTGGTCTAGAGTGATGGCTCAGCAGTAAGGATCTAAGTTCAATTCCCAGCTACTATATTGCGGGACTCACAAGTGCCTATAACTCTAGCTCCTGGGGAATCTGAAGTCTCTGGCTTCTGCAGGCACATGTACTCATATGCACATACCTAAACTTGAACACATATACACATAATTTTTAAAAAAATAAAATCTTTTAAAAAATCTTTATATTTCATTTATTATTATTTGTGGGGTATGTGTGTGTGTGTGTGTGTGTATGTGTCTGTGTCTGTATGTTTGTATCTATGTGCATGTCAGACAATATACTAATTTCAACAAACCTAAATCTATTTACTGCAGTAGCAATTCAATACAGTGAAGAATCATGTTGCTTGAGATGAATACATCCCCCCCTTCCTCTCCCTCAGTTTTTTTGTTTATCACCCTGCTTTTTCATTAACAGGTACGGTTGTGTAGTGTCGATGTTGTGGCTGTGTGATGTGATTTAACCCACAATCCTTTACATACTCCATTATTCTGAACACTGTGTTAAGTCCCTAAAAACAGCCAAGAAAACTGCTTAGTTTTGCTCTTTTACTCATTCTAGCTGTAGTCTAATCTGATGACTCATTTTGGAGTTTCCTGCTTTTTAAATTTTACTTTCCTTGTTGCACAATTAATAGTGAGTGATGTTGAGTAATTAATGAGTAATGTAATTTCCCTTTCAAAGTTACAATATTTCTTTCTAACTTAGTTCCACCAAACACATCAGATCAAACTTTTTCAGACCAACTTTATTCTCTCAGTGAACTTTTAAGGAAAAAAATACCAAAGAGTTAAGTACACAAGTATTTACAGCAATAGATAATACCAAAAAAAAGTATTGATAATGAAGAAGGAAAATCTTTAATATCCAATTGGTTATTCAATTTAAAATATTTGGGCACCTTCTAGAAAACACAGATATTATTGGAGCACTGGAAATTTTTAACCTAGATTTCTACAAGTATTATTTTGTCCAAAATTATTTCCTTATTAAAAGCATTATTGTGTATCTGTCTCCATTTGAAGTTTCAGCCTGGGGCCACTCATGATATGGAAATGAATGCCTTTCAGAAGAAAGGTCTTACCTAGAACTATGTATAGTTTGTACAAATAAAAAGTAGTTGTCATTACACAAAAGGCACAGAAAGAATTCAGTGAGACCTCTAAAGTTGTAAGAGGCTCCCATTGCAGCTACAGAACTTGCAACAGGGAGGACTTTGCTCTGACTTCTCTAGAGCAGGTGGTCCTGAGTCTCAGAGTAGGAGTGATCCCATCCAAGAATTGCTTGCTTTACAGAAGCCTCTATGAATAACGTCTTCCCTTGCCTGTATCAGGAACATTGTCCAATCACTTGGATGATCCATCCTCTAAAAAAGACCTCAAATAATATTCATACATCAGTCATACATCTGAGAACATTCAGGATGTTGGCACAAAATGTTAAAAGGAGTGTATTTTAAATGCATGACTAAACATATTCTAGGAAACTGTTGAGTGAAAGTCACCTGTAACCACACTGTTTATATACATTTGAAGATAATGATTCAAAATAATTATGTGTATGGCTGAATGCTGAGTATCTTGAAGCTTTTTCTTCAGGGTTAAATACAGTCAATCACTTAGTGGACCACTCCTTAAGGAGTTAGAAGAATTTTCCTAGTCTAGCCCCAAAATGGCAACAGCCCCCACTAGGATGACATAGGAGGAAATTTCCACCCACATGTGTTCTGTAGAATGTGGAGGGACAATTTCAGAGAGGTCTGTGGGAATTGTTGTCTCCTGCATCTTGGTTCTGACCCATTGTCTAGGCTCACATAGTTCTCAGTAATTTGGGCCAAAGAATGTGGAGGGCAACTGCAAGGTTAAGCCTTCAGCCTTTCTGATGCATTTTTTCATGGAATTTTCTCTGCACACTGGCCTCCTTCACCTCCTTCTGAGTTCACGGTAATGAAATGTGGATGGCTGGGGGAGTCCAAGCAGCAAGAACAGGAACTTCAAGTCCACTGACCCTGATCTGCATTCCAATCCCTGAAAAGCTCTATAAACTTAGTTTTTGCAGCTTGTTTGGCAGCAAAATCTGAGCTCACCTGAACTTTGAAAGAAAAAAAAAATTCTTACCTAGACTAACATGAAGCTATTTATACACTTTGGTTAACCAGCATAAATGTACGTTTTACTACAGAAATAATTATTTCTTTTACTGCAGAATGCCATACTGGATCCTACTGTGTATATTAAGTAAGTAACATACACTTCATAGAGTATGTTACTTTTCTAAAACTCCAAGATAATTCTGCATTCTGACATCTGGCCCCAGGATTTTGGATAAGCTCTCATAAGACCATAGTCTCACAGTACATGATGTGCCATGGTTAGAATAGAGGATGAAGAGCTGGGTGAACTCTCCAAGGGAGAGACCTGTTCCAATTAGTTTTGTTTTTGCATTCTTACCTTTTACCAAAAAAATTAAATATTTTTCCAAATTAATATGTTTCAATTTGTGGTCTCTGGATAGAGGAAATTTATAAGCTATTTTATAGGACTATTTTATTGATATATTAAAAATTATGGGAACTTTATAGCAACAGCAGGAGATTGATACCTTATAAAAACCTAGCTCATCTGTTTGTTCTTCCCACTAATCCTTCTTGCTGCCTCTCTCTTTGTATGAAACTTGTTGGCAAGTGGGGAAAATAGGAACAGGATGTGTGACCATTAGAATGACACAAGGCCCTTCATTCAGAAGGGATATTAGTCACAGTGCTTCTGAGAACCACAACCAATAGGCTGTGTATGAGTCTGAGCTGTGTGTGTGTGTGGGGAGGGAGAGACAGAGACATAGAGAAAGGGAGAAGACATTTATTGTAGGGTGTAAGGTCTTACTTCATGCTGCTTTGGAAGCTGGCATGTCTCAGGAGGTTCAAAGTGAATAGGAGACCTGCAGACCCAGAAAAGCAATGAGGCAATTCTAATGCAAAGGCTCCTAGAGAAGATGTTTGAATCTGAAGTAAGGAAGAGAACCAGACTTTCCAGTCCACTCAGGCCTTCAGCTGATTGGTTGAGGTTCATCCATATCAAGGAGAAGAGTCTGCTTTATTCAGTCTAACAATTTAAGTGCTAATTTCACTGAGAACACCCTCCTAGAAACACCAAGCAAAACATTTAACTGAATATCTGAGGATCCTGTAGCTAGACAAGTTGGTACATACAATTAATCACCATATTAATAGGACACCACACATTTGGGGTGAAAAATCTTTGACTTTGTATTTCCTAAAGGGAGCCCACTAGGGCAGTGGCACATACCCTGGAATTTTGGGATCTCGGCTCTCCCACAATTCTTTCTGCTACACTTCTCTGTTACCTGGAGTTAGTTCTTGATTACCTGATCCTCTACCCCTACCCAGTGGATAATGCTGTTCTCTACTGTGGTGGGAAAGATCATAGTTAGGCACATACACTTTATAGACAAATTACAGAACAGGGCCTGAGATCCCTGGGGTTAGCATCTACATATGTAAAGAAACACAGCACAAAATTTCAGATAGCCATAATAACAAAACACCACAGACCAAGAAATAGACATGAGAGAAAGGGAAAGTTTTCCTGATTTGAACAATTCAAATCCTCTGATCAGTTTTCATGAGGTCCTATAGATTATTTAGCTGGCAGTGAGTAGGAGGAAGCATACTCAAAGAAATCTTAGTTGACTACTCTGTTCACAAACACAAACACACAGACACACAGGCACAAACAGCCTACACAGCTGTTTCTCATTGCTGGTTTTCCTATATTTGGTGACATGAAAGCAAATAATTATCAAGTTCAAGACTTGTCAATTTAACAAATATTTTAACATTGAAGTATAACTGACTTTTTCCTTTCTGTTACTTCCTCTTTCCAGACTTGAAGCAAGGCTACTGTCGTGTTCCACAGCCCATTCTCCACACCTCCTTAGCCACCACTGCTCTAGCCAACTGCTTCTCTGGCCCATTCCAGAAAAGCACTTCTCTTCTCCCTCTCCTCTTATACCTTTCCCTTCTCTTCCTCTACCTCCATCCCCTCCTCTTCCTCTCCAAACTCTCCTTTTTCCTATTTCCCTTTCTGCCTTCCCTCTCTTCTTTCACTGTTATCAATCACTACCATCACAAATAAGAATGCTGCTCTGTTGTTATGTTCCAGACATCAAATAATTTAACTTACCCTCACAACCATCAGCGAGATACCAGTAAATGACTCACTTTGAAAATAAGAAAACTGTGGCTCCTGGCTTGTGTGTGGTCATATTGGTAGTAATGTTGGAAGTTATGCTGAGTGTGTTCTCTCCGCATGTTATACCATATTAACAGCCTCCTATTTTGTTTTTACAGATACTTTTTTAATGACAACAGATGGCCAATTAATGAAAATTACAGGCTACAATATGTTGAATACAAAACCTACTCAGGAAAGGACCAGAAAAGCATCACTTAAAGAAAGGCAGTCTGGACATAAGTGGCTAAGAAGTCCAGGCCCCATTGTGATAACAACCCCTCCCCCCGACCCCCATCCCTAGTGACTTCACTAATCAGTGCTACAGCATTGACAATGACACTGGTGACTGAAAATGCTAACACTCTCACCCTTGACATCAAGGGACATCTTGTAACATGTTCACTATGCAAAACTCAGATGAGAATATGTGAATGTTCTTTGCAAACTATAAGGTGCTGTGCAGATGTTATTAGATATTGCTATTATTCCTGTTCAGTGAGATTTCACTGAACACTGGAAGACTAGTTTGTATAACTGACAAATATGATTTACAGAACACCTTAAAAGCAACACAAGACATTTCAAGTACATGTAGCAATGACACGGGCAAGGAGAAAGTGTAACCAGGAGAGATGGGGAGGAAATCTGGACTTATTTAAGAAATAAAGGATTAAGCTATTCATAGGCTATGTTTTTATAGTTAGTGTCTCAATGTCTCTAAAAGTAATTTTTAAGATAACTCCATCCCACTGAAAAATAAATTTTGTAGTTATTAATGTGCACTTTGGCACAACTTTGGTAAAAGTGAATTTAATTACCAGGAATAGAACCTGAATAGTATATTACACTAGTGAGTAGTAGTGAGTAGTAAGTTTAAATTTCATTTTGGCATAAATCAGATACTAAATATGAAACTGTCTGGAGATCAGAAATACACAATAGATACATGAAAAACAGGGTTGAAATCCTTCAGCTTTAGCTTTTTTTTTATGTACACTTGTCTATTTTCATTGACTTACTTGAATACTCTGTCTACATAAGATATATATAAAATGGAAAATGAACACAACTCCATTGGCAGCTTATTTTGACAAAGCCAATAGAACTGTTCTTTTTTCTTATGTCTTTGTAGTTGTTGTTCTTGCTCTTGGATTTCGAGGACAGGTTCTTACGTGACCCAGGATGACCTTAATCCTCCTGCCTCTGCTTCCCAAGTACGGGGATTACAGACATGTGCCATCATACCTGGCTCAGTATGATTTTTCTGTTGAAAGCTTTATAATTATTTCAATCAATTTCTGTTAAATTTCCATGAAACATTCTGTTATTTTTCATGGCAGGTTTAAAATTCTTTACTATGAATAAAAACAAGGATGCTACTGTACATGTGAAATGGTATCCATTTGAAGAGCAAGCTAATGACATCAGGTGCATCCTATACCAAACTTTGATTTTTCAACAGTGTTGGGGGGAGCTTATTCAGGGAACAAGTTAGGAGGTGGAGAAGGTATTGTTACAGTAAATGGGGTTCAGTAGCTTGTACTGACACTTGGAGTTGTACTCCCTTATTCAGATTACTATTACAATCAGTTTTTAAACATCGGTGACCAATATTCCTACTGTAAAACATTTATATAACAGTTCAACTGTAGCTTTCCCTTCCAATATATCATATGTACTTTATGCAAGAAGAAACTAGTAAGATGTCTTGAAAAATGTGTCCATTTGTCAAATAACACATTAAATAACATAGTTAACAGCAGTAAAATGGTAAGTTCATAGCTAAAATCCTAGATGAAATTCTTAGAAAAGAAGTCTATTCTGTAATAATTTCGACTATGAATCTGACCATCTGATTTTAATATTCAAACACTTGTACTTTATTCCCAAGATAAAATGACTTATGTTTGCCTGTATCCTTGGTTGAAACACTTGAAGAAAAAGAGCTGTATCATTACCTAACTAGCAAATGTCTGAAATCAAACAAAATAATCCCCAAATATCTTTTACAAATAGCACGAGCTCTCCAAAGTACAAGAAAAATCCTTGGCGTTATATAAAAAGAAATTGAGCAGACAATTCTAAATACAATAGGCCATCTGATGAGGGAACCATCCAGAAATCTACTACACAATATTCAAGACTCAAATATCATAACTAAAAGTAGACTCTTTACAAAATAAAAACCCTTATATTTAGAATAGTTGCTTAAAAATATGTAAACTACACACAACAGTGAAATATAATTAAGAAAAATCCTGTAATAATCATACTGATCTATTATTTTCCTTAACAATAGCAGAAGTGCGTATTTGTCTCTTATGCCTAATCATCTCTTTATTCCTTCATTCTGGCTCCATAGGATAAAAAGTAACTTTGGATAAATGAATCAATTATGGCAAACACATAAGCAAGGGCCTTTGTATTAGGCTAATCAGTAACAAGTTATTTAAATTTATTTTTAGATTTATTTTTAATTGATATATAAAAACATTAAGAACCATACAAACTTCTTATAGGATGCCATGTAATTTTTTGATATATGCACACGTTGTACAATAGTTATCTGGGTTATCTGCTCAATTATCATTTATTTTTGGCGAAAATATTTGAAATTTGAATTTTAGAAGAATAAAGAAGCTATGTGCCTTTTTGGGGGGGTCTTTTTGAGGCAGGGTCTCCCTGTAGCCCAAGCAATGTGCTTTTTAAGACAATGGCCAGTAACCATATATTTGAAAAACTGTACACAGTTCTCTGGTAAAGTTGGCAGAATTTGAGCTTAAACGAAGGTTGTAGTGTTTCTGGAACTAGCATCGGGAAACACCGGTCAAAACTGCACACAGGTTGTAAACTAACATAGTGATTATCTCCAGGTAGCAACATTATGGGGAAATTTTTATTTTCTTTCTGCCTTAATATGAATTTTTCTAGTGTTTTACGGAACATATATGATTTTCTAGTGAGAAATAAAAATTTGGGGGACAGTGTTTTTAGATTGCATACATATAGTGTCAAGGGCTGGGTCTGACCAAAGTTTAAAGGTACTGAAGAAAGGTCACAGGACTCTTTTATTTTTAGGGGAGGAGTTCTCATAAAAAAGACCTCAAGGATCATCCAAAAATATAGAATGTATCTTAGCTCTGATGAAAAAGACAAGAACAATAAGAAACCTCAAGGTCTGATTTCAAAATTATTTCACTCTCGATGCATGCAAACTGAACATTTTGATATTCTAGTACCTATCACATACTATGTTTTATTAAGTAGGAAAAAATTAAAAGGAATTTTAATAAACTTTATAACTGAAGCTTAATTTCAAAGCAGAATGAAGAAATGATATTATTGTATTAATCACAAAGCTGGCAGTGAGCTCATCTCTCCGCCCTCAGTAAGCCCAAGTCCTTTTACTGAATGGGTGTGATTTAAGCAACTTTCCCCATTAAATAAAGGAATGTGAGATTTATCCTTACTCAGTGACATTCAGATTAATTACATTGTTCACAATTTAAGCAACTTCCCACAGGAAATCAGAGAAGAAGAACCCGATATTTTTCTGACAGGGAAAGTCTTCCAGTGAAAAAGGAAATTGAGATTTGCTTCACTGTGTTTCTTAACACATCTGAAGGAGTAAAACTGAAAACTGACTACAAGGCAAACTGCTATAAAAGACTTTTGTTGTAAGAATTAAATTCCTCACAGGATAAGATGTAATGCACTTAGCATATGCATTTGTATCTATTTAACTTTCTCAAATTTTTATTTGCAAATGGAGATTCAAAGTTAAAATTAAGTGGATCAAAGTTTAGTCAAATGTGACTAACTCCCTGAATGATTTTAATGTTATTTCAGTTTTAGTCAAATAAAATACATTTACTAACAATGCCCCAGAAATATTTATCATATTTAAAATTGAATTCATGCTATCAAAAAGTGAGGTTCACTTTAATCCTGTTTGCCTTCAGGCCACTGTCTTTGAGCCTTCATTCCAGGCCACGTAAACAGGGCGAGAAGGACATGAACCACCACAACTGCTGACGACTGAAGCATAAAAATAGCTGTCTCTCTTGGACATTCCTAGGGCACCTTCAGATATGTAAGATTTCGTTGTAAAATATAGCCCAACAGGAATGGTGATCATTAAAGCTGTGACGAACGCAAGAGTCTTCAGGGTTGATGCCAATGAGCTTTCGTTTTTTGTTTTTTTTTTTAATTTTTTTTTACAATTAAAGTTACAGTTTTAACAATATGCAAAATATTACAGTAATTCAGATTTTTTGGCATAATGATTACAGATTTGATAAATACATTTTATATCTCATAATAGCGATGAAGATTATACAAAAGCTATTAAAACCATTATGAGAATAAATTCAATTGTCACTTAAATATCTAAAGCTATTTGAAGGCTGAAACTCTGAAACTCTTAGAAGAAAACTTTGGGAAAAACCTACAAGATATAGGTGTAGGAAAGGACTTTCTAAACCGGACACC
>NW_008338533.1:231975-256459 GCF_000622305.1 Nannospalax galili | reverse complement strand
TGGCATTTTTAATTACTGTGTGTCTTGCAGATAAATCTTGGGTAATGACCAGTTGGTCTCAAATAAACCTTATCTAGAGATATTTTTCTTGATCTATTATGTATAATTTGTCAGTAGATTGTAGGAATAATATGGTTTCGTTTTTGAACTCCGGTGGCTGCAACGCGCTCAGCACCGCCTTGTCAAGGCGCTCCATGATGTCGCCCTGTAGGCAGCAGGCACTGGGGGACTGGCTGGGCTCAGGGGCCACTCGGCAGGTGACAGTTCTAGGCCGTCCCGCCAGAAGTCAATAGCCTCCTATTTTATCTTATTTTTTAATTTTATTTTATCTTAAATTATTTGGTCTTTTTGAAACAGGGTCTCCCTGTAGCCCCAGCTGGCCTGGAACTCACTATGCAGACCAGGATGGCCTTGAACTCACAAAGATCCAACTCACAAAGATCCACCTGCCTCTGCCTCCCAAGTGCTGGGACTACAGGCAGTGAGCCACCACACTTGGCTTCAGCCTCCTATTTTAAATGGCTCTTCTTGTCTCTTTTAAAACCAAGGCCAGGATTTTTGCTCAGAAACCACGTTCACATAATACCTACAGGTATCAGTCTTGCTTCAGCTGCAAGATAGAAGCATAAAGTGGTTTGACCACAAAAGGAGACCATTGCTCATACCTCTGAAAGTACCAGGGGTGGGGATTTCTTCAGACTCTGTGGACCCCAAGACAGCAAGCTCCATCCTCAGGATTCCCCTCCTTCCACTCATGGCTCTCAGTCTTTCCCAGGCGATTTCTCCTGTAATTATAGTGAGGTTCAGCAAAGAGCTAAATTTCACTGCCTTTACAGCCACAGAAAAGGATTGTCTCCTCTGTCATGCAGATTAACACACACCCTCATCCCTACCCACACACAGAAAGGACTCTGGTGGCAGGTCCTGTGCCACTTGCTCTAGATCAGTCAGGGGTATAGAGTTCTGATAGGCCAGAGGGAGTACCCTGTCACTCCTAATCAGGTGGGTTACAGGGCGATGATGTGATGAACAAAATTAACAAAGGTGCAGAGAATAGTAGAGAAGCAGCTCCTGGGAGAAAGAACTAATTTGAGCAAACACATCTGTGACCCTTATATCCCCAGCCCCTCATTAGCTGTGAGCTCTGGAATTGGAACATATGCTTCCTCCTGGGTCTAGGCTGTTATTCAAGCTGCATATTTCTCCCTTTCTGGATCAAGCTTCTTCTATTCTTTATAGCCGTACATACCTCTCTCTATCTGCTTAGCCTATTCCTTGGCCTTTATCTGTTATTAGGTATGACATTTTTTTAGGCATAGACAAAGCAGAAGACAGAAACTCAAGTCCTTGATGAGGTTTAAGTTCTATTAAGACTTCAGTTTATCATCTGTTAAAACTGAAATGAATTTGCCTGTGGCTTGGGATATGCACACAACAATTTTTCCTATGTTGTATTTGTCCTGTTTATTCCTTCAGTACCAGCTTAGGGTACAGAGGCTGTCTTTTCTGTCCACAAAAATTGGAACTCATTCTTTGCAGCCTCCATTGAGAATTTGCCATCTAGCATCAAGACATCTAGAACAGGGGCCAAGCTCTACAGAACCTGTCTGTACCCTTCAGGGAAATCCCATGTGTCCTCTGGTCTGTTGCATCTGGAATTTAGCACAGGCTTGTCTTATAGGTTATCTTAACATATGAAAATTGGCTGTTATGATTGACTACACAACCAAAATGGCAACCAGTCATTTGTGGCAGCGTATGAATCCCAGATAAAACTAATTATAGAGGTGTAGTGTTTATGTAGAACTTAATAGTTGCTCAAACTTGTAATAAGCTCTGCCTGATGGGGTTTCAAAATGGAGACCAGAGTCCCTTCCCTCAAGGCAAGTGTCATCTTGCTATTCAGGCTAATCTTTCTTTCCAGAAGTAATAGAGAGCAAGTTTATGCTGTTTGGAGCGTACTGACTCAGAATGAGTAGGCAACAGGGACTAGGATTCATAGAACTCCAGTAACCAGTTCTAATCTCTCATGTTAAGACTGCTTGAAAAACTGTAACAGGAGTGAGGGCCTAGAATTCACAACTACAGAGGCTGGATGTGTGAATGTGAAATGTGATAGTGCATCAAATGAAGTTGAGAAAGACTTGAAGGCCACAAGCACTATGTAAGCCACTTAAAGATAGGAAGTGTCCAGGCCAGGTTACTTCTTCATTACGCTCCTGTGCATCATCACAGTACATTCTGGACACACAGTTTTAACCATAATAAGCAAGATCCCAAGCTAACAGTGTTTGTAAGATAGAAGATTATTTTGTTTTCATGCTAATTGCCTAACTGTATGTCATCCAGGATGAATGTAGCAGCTCCAAGTCTTCAGCTGTACCTCCCTCTAGCTTATCCTAAGCATGTAGCTTCCACTTTGCAGTCTAATAGTCCAGAATCTACAGTACTTTGCATCTTAATCAACAGGAAAAAAAGAGAGCTAGGAACCAGCTTGCTCGTACTTTCTTTTTTCTCCCCTCCCTCTTTCCTTCCTTCCTTCCTTCCTTTCTTCCTTCCGATTACATTTATTCGTGTGTGTGTGTGTGTGTGTGTGTGTGTGACAGCACACCTGTGGAGATCAGAGCTCATTCTTTCCTTCTACCATGTGGGGCCTGGGTGTCAAATTCAGGTTGTCAGGTTTGAGGACAAATGCCATTGAGCCATCTCTCTGCTCTGCTCCTACCCCTTTTGTTGAGATAGGGTTTTGGTATGTAGCTCAGGCTGGCCTTGGACTCAAATATATGAGCCCCCGCTGAAATTATAGGCATGACAATTTCCTAACCCTTCTCTGTTCTTCCTTTCTCTTCCCTCCCCTCCCTTCCTCTTCTAACCCCTCCTCCCTTCTCTCCCCTCCCTTCTTCTTCCCCCTCCTCCCTTCCCTCTCCTTCCTTCCGTCCCTTCCCCTCCTCCCTTCCTCATTTTCCTTTAGGTTGTGGATTGCAACAAGGCCCTGTGTATTAGCCATTACCTCTGTGATACATACTCAGCTCCACTCACGTCTGTTAAAGGCATGATTTAAAAGTAAAACACTTTACTCTTGTTAATATCCTATTGGTGAATACTTAGTCACATGACTTTGCCTAGTGGCAAAGGAAGCTAGAAAATACAGTTCTTGAATGGGTTGCTGTTTGCTTAGCTAAAACTAAAAGAGCGTTTTTTACTAAGGAAAGACTGTATGATGCAGTATATCTGGAAATAAGTAAAATAAGAATCAAATTAAAGAGGGTTCAGACAGACACAGTTGTATACAAGTGATGTTTTGGTCAACAACAAGCACCAAATACAATGGTGGTCCAGAATGTTATAATGGAACCACAAATATTCCTATTGCCTAAGTGACATCCTGGTGGCTATGGCTTAATACCATGTGTCCCCCAAAAGACTCATGTTGGCCCCTGATGGTCTCTTCAGTGGTGATTGGATCAGGACAGTTGCAATTTTATCAATGGAATAATAACTGCGTTGATGAATTTACCACTGAATGGGCTATTAGGAGATGGAGCCTGGTTGGAGAAAGTAGATTACTGAGGGTGTGTCTCTGAAATATATATCTCGTCCCTGGTTCCTTTCTGTCTGTTTCTACCCTCTGTACACTGATGCCCCACCTGATGTTCTGCCTCATCATGGGCCCCAAAGCAACAAAATTAAGTGACCATGGAATGAAAGTTTCTGAGATTATGAGCCAAAATACCTCCTTCTTCCCTATTGTGTCAAATTCCCAAAAATATGTCAGGCATTTTTGACACAGTGAGAAAGTCAACTATTGGTGGCCATCATAACATTGCAGGACAATGCAGTTCTGATGTGTTTGTGGTAATGCTGGTGTAGACGGACAACTGCCTTCCAGACACACAAAAGCACACATAATTATGAATAGTATGTAATACTTGATGACAAGTGACTATGCTACTGGAGTATGTATTTTCTGTACTATGCTTTTCATCAAAATTAACCATAAAACAGCCACACCAAGTCCTTTAGGAGGATTCTAGAAGAAAACATTGTCATAGGAGATGGCCACTCCATATATGTTACAGCCCCTGGAAACCTTGGACAAAAGGGGAGGTGGCAGACAGTGAGGATCCTGACCCTGTGTAGGGTTAGACTTATATGTGTGTTTATGTCAGTTCTTCAGAAAAAAGTTTTAAAGTAAAAATATCCATAAAGAAAAAATTTTGAATAAAAACTTATAGACTGAAGAAGGCATTCGTACAAATGTACAAAGCATATTTTAAGCTTAATTACTACTAAAATTTTTTAAAATCTCATGAAGCAAAATAGCTACTGTAAACTCAGTTTATGTTATTGAAGAAAACTATGTTAACATGTTTAGTGTAGCCTGAAAGTCCAGTGCTTATACTATCCATAGTAGTAGACAGTGATGCCAACCTCTCACTCACCCAGAGCCACTTCCATTTCTGTAAGCTCCATTCCTGCTAAGGGCCTGCACTAGCTACTTGCCAGATTACCAGACAGAAGCACCTTAAGGGAAGAAGGATTTATTTTGGCTTGTGGATCAGGAGATGCAATCAACTGTGGCAAGGAAAACACAACTGTGGAAACCATGGGAAACACCTCTGTGGTGGTAGAAGCTACCTGCAGTTGGTCTACATCTCTGCACATGAGGAAACAGATGTTCTTTGTTCTGAGATCCACCAGCTAGGCTCAATGTCAAAAGGTTCCATAACCTCCCAAAATGGCACCGCCAGCCAGGTGAGGTGGTACAGTTCTGTAACTCTCAGCTACTTAGGCAGAAAGGATCACAAGTTCAAGGCCAGCTTGGACTTTATAGGACTCTATCACGTGTGTGGGGGGGGGCACAACCTACCACTACTGACTCAGATGAAACATTCAAACACAAGAGACTGGGGATGGGGAGTAAGGGAGCATTTCACATTCAAATCATAACCATGCTTTATGTGGGTATTACAGGCATGCCAGGTTTCTTTTCGCTTCTTCTTGTTGTTTGACTTTTTGATACAGGGTCTTATGTAGCCCAGGCTGGTCTTGAACTACTGATCCCTCTTGTCTCTACCTCTCAAGTGTTGGGATTGTGGCAAGAGGGTGGCAACAATCAAGATCAGCATATGAAAGAAAACCGGTGATAGACAAAGACTGAAAACCCTTCTCCTTACCAAGGGCCACACATAAAGGACACAGCATAATCAGGAAAATCTACAAATGCAGAAGGTGGGCACTGTATACATGATGAATAAAATGTCTCACCTCCTGGCCCAGGGCCTTTGAGTCTCTGACCTATCCCAACTCTGGCTCACATCCACCCATGGAAGTGTTCTCTTTAAAAAATGCCTCTATTTCTATGACTGTCCTTGTATCCCTAGTTCCAACTTCTTTGTTCTGAGATGAGACACAAAAACCTGGAAATCCTGGTGGGTGCCCTCCTGCCTTTGATCTACACCTAACACTTTATTACAGGCATGTTCACCATGCCAACTCTTTTCCATGTTACAACTTCCTATAGAATTCAGTGCAGTAATGTGCTCTACAGGCTCATGGCCTAAGAAAAATAAGCTACACTATCTAATCTAAGTCCATACTAGGCTGCCCATTATCCTATCTAGGTTTATGTATGTACACATTGTGATGTTTGTATATGATGAAATTGCCTATATCACACATCAGAAAATAAATCCATTATTTAGTGACTCATTCTATTGATCAGTTACTGAAACTAGCAAAAATGTTCAAATTGTTAATCTTTTTAATGTGTGTGTGTGTGTGTATGTATGTGTGTGTGTGTGTGTGCAAATGCTCATAGTCCTTGTCAAGAGTGGAGGTCAGTGGACAACTTGCAGGATTTGGTTTTCTCCTTCCACCACATGGATAATGGGAATTGAACTCATCATCAGGCTTGGCAGCAAGTCCCCTTATCTGCTGAGTCATCATGCCTGCTCATGAAATTGTTAAATTTAAAAACAATTCTTTCCAGATGTGGTGGCATAAAACTGTGATGCCAGTACTCAGGAGGGAGAGGCAAGAAGATTACAAGTTCAAGGTCAGCTGGTCAGCCTGGGCTACATGGCAAGACCCTGTCTCAGAAAAACCAAAAGTTTTCTTTTAACCTTTAAGCTTGCCTCTTTCTCTGTTCTTTAATTATGATCTCTGTTTTGAATTTCATTGCTCCTTCTATGTCTAAACTTACTTTATGAAAGAAGTAGACAGACAGACAGACAGACACACACACACACACATACACACACATACACACACACACGAGAAACATTTGTTCATCCATTTAGTACAGTTTTCTTGGAGGCCTGTTGTATGCAAAGCTCCATATCAGGTGCTTGGCTATAACAGTGAACAAAACCAACATTCCTGTCTTATATAGCTCAGATCTCATAGGGAATGGGAACTCACAATAAACAAGACACTTCAGTTCTTATGAATAACACTAACTACTTCTCTAGCAAGATTTCAAATTCCTAGAAAGGCAGAGATGATGTACTTTTGTCCTATAGTATCATTCAGAGAGTATACTCTACATGCATTCTCTCCAGACATTTGTTGGAGGATAGTTTTTGTCTAATTTATTGTATTCTATTTTTATTTATGTATACATGTGAATGTCTGTGTCTGCCTTGTATGTGGATGACCTTAGTGGCCAGAAGAGGGTGTCAGATCTCCTAGGACTGGCATTACAGGTGGTTATGAGCCATCTGATATGAGTGCTGGTATCTGAACTTGGGTCCCCTGGAAGAATAGATAGTGCTCAGAACTCCTGAGACATCCCTCCGACCCCATTTTAGTTTTTTGTGGTAAGGAAGCTGGCCTAAAACTCCCTGTGTAGCAGAGGGTGACCTTGAACTTCTGATCGCCCTTGCCCAAGTGCTGAAATTACAGGTGTGTGTTACTACACCTGGTTTATGTAGTGCTGGGGATTGAACCCAGGGCTTCATGTATGCTAGGCAAGCATCCATTCTCAGCCCCTTATTGGAAAATTTTTAATAATGCAAATGTGTATCTCTTTATAGTGTCTTGGATAAACTTTTCTTTAAGAAAAATTGGGCTAGAGAGATGGCTGAGCAGTTAAGAGAGGATCTGGGTTTGGTTTCTAGCATCCACATGGCAGCTAACAACCATCCAACCATCTGTAACTCTAATTCCAGGGGATCCAATGCCCTCTTCTGACCTCCACAGGCATTGCACAACACTAGTGCACTTACATAGATGCAGGTAATACACACAAAACAAAAATAATAGATAAAATATTAAAAAAGAAACATTTTTCAGTAACTTTATATAATATTTATTTATTTATAATCAATTGAGTCAGTACATTTAGTCAGGTTTTTTCTTGTGTTAAAAACCCAATGTGGGGGCTAGAGAGATGGCTCAGCAGTTAAGAGCACTTTCAGGCTGCTCTTGCAGAGGACCTGGGTTCAATTCCCAGCACCCACATGGCAAGTAACAACTGTTCCTAACTCCAGTTCAAGGGGATCTGACATCCTCTTCTGACCTCAGGCATAGCATGACATGGGTGCACTTACACACATGCAGGGACTATACTCATACACACAAAAAATAATAAATATTTTGAAAACCCAATGTAACATAGTTTAGGCTGAAAACAAAAACTCAATGGTGATTATCCTATTTTTTTATTGAGACAGGATCTCATGTAGTCCAGGTGGCCTTTAACTTGCTATGTAGCTGAGGATGACCTTGAACTTCCTACCTCTACTTCCAAACTGCTGGGATTTCAGGAATGTGCCACCACACTCAGCTGATGGTAATAGTTTTTAAAAACCACTGTGCTTTAAGTGGTGAGCTGAATGCTCTGAAGGACAAATGAAATCACAAACTCAAATGCAGTTGGCATTCTCTGTCACCTCTCTAGGTGTGAAGTCACTTATTTTTCTCTGAAAACTGGCTTCCTTTATCTTTATATGGTAAGGACCAAATTTTAGATACCATTCTCTTAAGCAAGAGAACACAAGATTCATTACTAATCTCTAATTTAAAAAACTCAGAGGCAGCAGTTCAGGTGTAACATGTTTTGATAATTCATTACTAAAGGATCAAGTCATGACCCTGGGAGCCTGATTCTTGGATACATTGAGCATAAAATTGCACAGAAACAGTGTGGGCTGCTGTGATAAAATCTGAGAATATCTTATTGGCTACTTTTCTGAGAAGTATATTCAGGATTAACTGAGATAAGAGCAGAATGATTATCAGAATGGATATTGTTAGCCAGAGTCGGACTAGTTAACCATGTCACTGTTAGCTGTGCTGCTTTGCTTTGCTTTCTTTTGTTTGGAATAAGCTTTGAGCATCTTTCAAATATGTGTCTATATAGTATAATTCAGGAAAGTCTTTGTAGTAGCCACAGATAATTATCTTTAACGACATAAGAGACTTTAATGTAAGAATGCACAGCAAACATGGATTCCGTTTATTTAAAAAATGTCAAGATCCCAGGAAAACAGTTCCAAGTTTATCTTGGTTTCCCTTTGGTAATGAGGTGCTTACATTTTCTTCCCCTGAGTGAGTGCTTCGAATCAGGCAACATTTTTCCTTTGTGGCCTGCCTGAGCAGCAGTAGAGTTTTGTTGTTGTTGTTCTTTGTTAACATTTCTACTGTGTAGTTGTACAGTGGGTTAACAGCTGGGATATAAGGGCACAGGCATTTTTTCTGAGCTTGGTAAAGAACTCTGCATGGTGACAATATGCAGGCATACAGGCTTCATTTACTTATATGCTGGGAAACTCAATAGTCTCCTGAAGCATGTCAACGACCCAGTTTCAAATTCCAGTTCCCACACTCCACTAAGCTGTAAGTTGGAGTTCTTTTCATGTCTCCACGAACTCAAAAATCATGAGTTTTGCCCCATCTTGATTTTTATACAGCTGTCTTAAATGGCATGAGTCATTGGCTAGCAGAACTGAAATACTGTCAGGGAGCCCACATCATCAGCTCTCTGGTCCCGGCTCTCCTCTGTGAATCTTGAGTACTCTTAAGGTCCTTTCCCAGGAACCGGCGGTACAAAGCTTTTCAGATTTGGAGCTGATCCAGAGCTGGGCAGTCAAGGCTCAGGGGAGAAGTGCTAAGGCAAGTCAGGTAGGTGCTGCGTGCAGGACACTCTTGGTGCTGGTAGTGGTGTAAGGCGCAAGGAACCAGGCTCTGGGTGCTGAGCTCTGGGTGTAGAACTCTGAGCGCTCTACTCTGGATCCACAACAGGCAGCTGCCTGTTTTTGCTTTGACCACTCTTTCCGTTATTTCAGTCAAATCCTTAATAGACTCAAGATTCTCAACTCCCTTCTTCCTCTTAACCTACTGTCATGTACAAATGTTACGCACTTGTTTATCTCGGAAAGAGCAAATTCCAAAGCAACTGAGGATGTAAAGTCCAGGTGCCACTTCCAAGCTCCACAGACATCTCTGTTTGTTTCTTTTTAGTCATTGCCCCTGGATTGAGAGGGCTATCAGCAGGAAGGGTGGTGACTCAACTCTAGAGCCCCAAAAAACAAACACCAATGAATGACTCAGAAGCTGGAGCTGGGGAGATTCCAAGGCTTTCTTTGCTGAAAAATTCTTGTGCAGACAGCACCACCGGAATCCTGAGCAGACTCACACGCTGCCTTTGCGAGTCAACGTGTGTCACCCACGGAAGGGAATTTAGCCGGTAGGGGGATTGAGAGTGGCTGGAACTCGAATTTCTGTTTTTCCAAGTGACAGAGAAAATCCCCCGTATCCAGTGTGAGTGCTCTGAATGCTTCACTTCTGGTTTAGAGAATCTTAGTTGCCACTCTTGAACCCTTGTTTTAATTGTAATTTCAATTAGATGCAGGCCATCTAACTGGAGGCTGAGGCCTTTCATCTAAACCGCGGTGTGTGTTGGGGGAGGGGGTTTCTGGCTGTGTGGTCTTTGATTGGCTACTCGGATCTCATAAGGATAAAGGAATTAATTTTATTTTAGCACTTTTTACTCTCAAAATGTTAATAGGGCTTTTCCTAACTTTACCTTTAGATGTTTTAAAAGTGGTAAAGATGAGAATGTTTGTGGCAAAAAGGCTTTGAAATTCTGAGAAGAGAACCCATAAAGAGAAGTGAGGGGATGGACCTCTTCTTTTCCCTTTCCTTTCCTGAACTAGAGCCTGTGTGATGGGCACTGGGTAGGAGGTAAGGCTTGTGCTTCAGGGATTATTCCTCCTGTCTCCAGCCCACCCCTAAGCATGGTACTTGTTTCTTAAAAAAAAAAAAAAAAAAAAAAGTTTAACAGTTACTAGTTGTGCAGGTGTGTGCACACATGTACATGCCTACCATGGTGTACATGTAGACATCAGAGAAAAATTTTCAGGGGCTGTCAGGCTTACCAGCAAGCTCCTTTACCCACTGAGCCATTTAACTAACCCCACGTGCTTTTTACTTTCTTTTTTTCCCCATGGTTGAATTTTTTTAATTTTAATTTTTTATTGAATTTGTATGTACTTCATACAAAAAAAATCATCTTTATACCCCTTTCCCTCTTTGGTAGGTACCCTCCCATAGCACACCCACCCCCCAACCAGAGTTCATATATTCTGTTGTTAAGGCCTATTATGTAAAGTTAGTGTCTCCAGATGTCCCTCAGTGCAAGTTCATCCTCCAGGGTTTAGTCAGCCTATCTAGAGTCTCTCCCTTCAAGATCAGCTCTTCCTCACCCAGCAGTCATCAGCTGCCAAAAATTCTTCAACTAAGATTGGGGCTTGCTGTTCATTTTCACAGTTCTGTGCTGGGTTTTTGTCTGCCCAAGTTTGCATGGGTTGTATGCATGCTGACACCATTGCCATAAGTTTATATGATAAGGGTCGGAGGTGACAGTAGGATCGTTTCTGTATGGTCACGCACTCCTCTCTGTCTCTTACAATTTTTCCACCCCCTCTTTCACAATGGTCCCTGAGCCCTGGGTAGGTGGACCTCAACATAGGAGTCCTGTCCAAGGACTCACACTCTGCAGACTCATTCTTTGTGCTTTGGCCATCTATGACCCCTTGCATTCCTGGCTCTCTGCTGTTTGAGGGAGCTTCATTGATGAGACTTGAAAGATGCATTGGTGTTCTCTTTATCCCCTGTTCTATGTTCCGTGAGTCTTAGGTATTGAGGTTGCATCCTAGATGTGTCACTTAGGTTTGAGCAATTCACAGAGAATCTATGTGTGACCAGTGGTGTAACTCTGTAATAATCTCTGTCTATTGAAAAAGAAGCTACTTTGATGGGTGGTGACTGTGATACTTTATAAATTGAAGGATCCATATTTTGCACATAATAAGAAATTACATTTGCCTAGGGATATAAGAGCCTTGGGGTTTTCTCTAAGATCTATAACCCCTCCAGCTATGTGTATTTGTCTAGGTTTACAGTACTGACATGAGTTTTCTCCCATTGAGTGGGCTTTAAGTCCAATTAAGTAGTTGTTGATTACCCCCCAAGATAAAAGTGCCACTACTGTACCAATGTCGTTTGTTGTGCTAGTCATTGATGTGGTTTTTAGGCCTTCAAGCTACGGTTGGACCATCGACTGATGTGCTCCCTTACCAGCTTGCTTGGGGCTCTCCAAAGCTATGAGAGTGAGCCTTCAGGGGAGGTGGTTTCCAAGTCAGTTCCAGTTCCATTGCTTCAAATCCTATGTCCAAAGTATGTCCTGTCTTCAGCAATAGGGTCTTATCATCAGGTTCTGGAGGCAGTCAGGGACTGTGGCAATAGCCTGTATAATTTTGGGAGTCTCTCAGACTACCCTGGCCAACAACTCAAAGGAAGGCTTCTCCTGTCTGGCACCGTTTCTTGTTATGTAGTCTTCAGCCATACACACAGACTCATAGAGGGATATTGTATGTGTAATTTTTCAGTAGGTGTTTGGACTAATTCAATTCCCTCTGGTTTTTTTTATACTAGCTAGGCACTATTTATGCCTCTTCTTTCTCTCCCTGTCTTATCCTCCTGCCCACCCTTCCCATTGAAAGTGTCCCCATTTTCCCCATTTCTCCCTTGATAGTTTCTGTCTGCTATGGTCCCACCTCTTTTGAGCTCCTTCTTCCCCTTTATTCCCATAGTTTCTTGTATAGCCCTCCTTCTCCCCCTTCCCCTTTAATCACTCCCCTTTTACACATTTCTCCCTTAGTAACACCTGTCTCCTAGTATTCTTCTCTTTCAGGCTCCTTCTTTCCCTTTATCTCCCTGGTTCACTTCCATTTTCCTGGTGCCTGCAGTTACATCAGGATGTATACTCACTTATAAGGATTTCTAGGATCCATATATGAGGGAGAACATACATCTTTTGTTTTTCTGAGTCTGTGTTACTTCACTTAGTATAACAGTTTCTAGATCTATCCATTTATCTGCAAATTTCATTATTTCATCTTTCTTTACTGCTGAGTAGAACTCCATTGTATAAGTGTTCCATATTTTCATTATCCACTTGTCAGTTGAGGGACACTTAGGTTGCTTTCATCTCTTAGCTTTTGCGAAAAGAGCAGCAAGAAACATGGTTGTACAAGTATCTTCAATAGGATGTGTCCTTTGGGTATATGCCAAGGAGTGGTATAACTGGGTCATATGGTACATTCAGTTTTAGTATTTTAAGAGTTCTCCACACTGCTTCCCATAGGGGTTACACTAGTTTGCAATCCCACCAGTGAATGAGTGTTCCCCTTTCTTCACATCCTCACCAGCATTTGCTATCATTTGTTCTCTTGATCTTAGCCAGTCTGACTGGGGTAAGATGAAATATTAAGTGGTTTTAATTTGCATTTCCCTAATTGCTAACTATGTTGAACAGTTTTAAAGATGTTTATTTCTTCTTTTGAGAACTCCCTGTTTAGATCTTTAGCCTAACCTTTAATTAGGTCATTTGTTTTTTGATTCTCTGGTTGTTTTAGTTTTTTATATATTCTGAATGTTAAACCTTTGTCAGATGTGTCCCTGCTGATGATTTTTTCCCACTCTGTGGGTTTTTGCTTTGCTTTCTTGATTGTTTCTTTTGCTGTACAGAAGCTTTTCAGTTTAATGAGGTCCCACTTTTTGATTGTTGACCTTAATTCCTGAGCAACTGGTGTGCGATTTAGAAAGTCCTTTCCTACACCTATATTGTGTAGGTTACTACCAATGTTTTCTTCTAAGAGTTTCAGAGTTTCCAGTTTCACACTGAGGTCTTTGATCCATTTGGAGTTGACTTTTATGCAAGGTGAAAGAAAAGGATCTAGTTTCATTCTTCTACAGGTGGATATCCAGTTTTGTCAGCATCATTTGTTGAAGATGCTGTCTTTCTTCCATTGGATGTTCTTGGCAGCTTTGTCAAATATCAGGTGTCTGAAATTGCTTGTACTCAGATTTGGGTCTTCAATGATGTTCCATTGATCTATGTGTCTATTTTTGTGCCAGTACCACGCTGTTGTTATGATTATAGCTCTGTAGTATACTTTGAGATCTGGTATAGTATCCCTCAGCATTGCTGTTTGTGCTCAGGGTTGCTCTGGCTATCCAGGGTCTTTTGTGCTTCCAAATGAATTTAAAGATTTTTTTTTCTACTTCTGTGAAGTATGTCATGGGAATTTTGATTGGAATTGCATTGAATCTATATATTGCTTTTGGTAGGATGATCATTTTCACAGTATGAATTCTTCTAATCCATGAACATGGGAGGTACATTCATCTTCTGACATCTTTCACATCTGATTTATATTTTTTTTTTTTTTTTTTGAGGCTATTGTGAATAGGAGGGTATCCCTGTGCTCTTTCTCTGTTTACTTGTTATTGGCATATAGAAAGGCTACTGATTTTTGTAGATTAATTTTGTAACCTGCTACTTTAATGAAAGTATTGATCAGTTCTAGGAGTTTTCTGGTAAAGGTTTGGGGATTTTTTTAGGTATAATGTCATATCATCTGCAAAAAGGGATAATTTAACCTCTTCTTTTCCAATTAGTACTCCTTTAATTTCCTTCTCTTGTCTTATTTCTCTAGCAAGAGTTTCAAACACTATATTGAAAGGGAGTGGAGATAGTGGGCATCCTTTTCTTCTTCCTGATTTTAATGGGAATGCAACCAGTTCTTTTCCATTTAGAATGATGTTGGCTGTAGGTTTGTTGTGGATATGTATTCTTTCAACCTGTTCATGTTGTGGAAGATTTTTCTTTTCTCTTCAACTATAATAGACATTTTTTCCTGGGTAACATATTCTGGGTTGGCATGTATGGTCATTTAGAACTGGGAATACTTTGGTCCATGCTTTTCTGACTTTCATAGTTTGCACTGAAAAGTCAGCTTTAATTCTCATTGGTTTTCCTTTATATGTGACTTGTTTTTCTTTTGCAGTTTTTAGTGTTCTCTCTCTGTTCTGTATATTTAATGTTTTTACTAGGATATGCTATGGGGAGTTTCTTTTCTAGTCCTGTCTATTTGGTGTTCTGTATGCTTCTTATATTTGCAGGGGCATGTCTTTCTTTAATTTTGGGACATTTTCTTCTTCAATCCTGTTAAAGATCTGGGCTTGGTGGTACACACCAGTAATCTCAGCACTTAGGAGGCTAAGGCAGGAGAATCACAAATTCCAGGTCAGCCTGGGCAATAAAGTGAGATCCTTTCTCAAAAACTTAAATATGTGAAGTAAAATAGAATAGGAAAAGAAAAAATAGCAGACACAGGTGAAGTTCTGTCCTTTCATTTCTGCCATAAACTGTGGCACACATTTCTTGTGCCTTCCTAAGGGAACAATATTCCCCTCTGCTCTCAAACAAGCATGTGAAAAGATGCTCAAGCCAGGTACGGCTCACAAACCTGTCGGCTCAGCACTTAAGAAAATGAGGCAGGAAAATCGAGACTTAAAAGGCCAGCCTAGATTCTATAGTAAGACCTGGTCTCAAAAGATCCAAAACAAAATCAATCAGAGTAAATGAGAAGAAAAAGAAAAGGTTCTTATCATCAGCTATTAGAGAGCCCAAATAAAAAATCAGAATGTGGCCAGGCATGGTGATGCACACTTGTAATCCCAGTGCTAAGAAGACTGAAGCAAAGGGCTAAAGGTTCCAGGCCAGCCTGAGCTACCAAGTGAGCTCCCGTGTCAAGAATAAATAAAATATAGTAAGTGAAATAAAGTAACAAAGCAGATAGGTAATTTATTTGAAAATCACTGGGAGAAACACTTCCATCTCTGTAGGATGGCTGTAGTCAAAAAAGCAGAACAAATGCTGGCAAGGTCTTACAGAATCAGGACCACCCACAGATCCCTGATGTGAGAAAAGCGTGTGGCCACTGTGGAAGGCAATTTGGCAGTTCCTCCAAAGGCTAAGCACAGATCTTTGGGGTATATCTCAGAGGCAGCATCTGTTCGGCATGCAGTGGTTCTAGTTTGAACACCCAGAACACACATGCACAACCACAGAGTTAAACAATTATTAAGGCCCAGCAGTTTCATTCTCAGGCTATACACAAGGAAATAAAAAATATACATTTAGAGAGATTTAAAACAAACTTATACAGGCATGCCCAGAACAACATTGTTCATAATAACCAAAAAGTAGAAACAATATGAATGTTCCTTAGCTGATGAATGAATAAAGAAAATCAGATATATCCACACAATAAAATATTACTCAGATATGAAAAGGAATGAAATCCTGATACATGCTAGACATAGATTAACCTTAGAAACTGGCTAAGTAAAAGAGAGAGGAAAAAAAAAGGTACTTACAAAAGTCCACATATTGTACTATTCCATTTATATGAAACTTCTAGAATATGCAAATCTGTAGAGACGGAAAAGAGACCATTGGTTTCCAGGGGCTGGTAGAAGAATGGAATAGGTATTGCTAATGTGTGTGTGATTTGTTTTAGAAGTGCTGAAATGTTGTTGAATTAGTTAATAGTAATTGTATAACCTTGCCAATTTGTAAAAACAAAAACAAAAGCCGTTCTTCCCCAACAACCCTGAACAGTACTTTTAAAAGATGCTATAAAATTCATAAAGTAGTGAATTTAGCCAAGAATGTTAGGGATTATTCTTAATACCAGCATTTAGGTGACAGAGACAGGTTAATCATGAGTTCAAGACCATCCTGGACTACGTGAGACCCTGTCTCAAAAATAAAAAGCAAAACAAAATTTAAAAGTACATTGTAAGGCCAGGAATGTAGCTTAGTGGTAGGTCATTTGCCCTGTATGTTCAAGGCCCTGGGTTCAATCCTCAGCAGCACACATACACACACACACACAAACACACACACACACACACAGATAATAATAATAATAATAATAATAATAATAATAATAATAATATAAATCCAGGTCATTATGAGCTACACAGTGTGTTCTAGTTCAGTCTTGACTATACAGTAACATCCTTTCTCAAAAAAAAAACAAAAACAAAAACAAAAAAAGAAAAAAGTAGGTTGTGAACAGTCCTTAAAGTAAAATGTCTTTCTGGATGGGAAGATACGGCTCTTTTGAGTCTACAGCAGTGATGGGGCACTTGACCCACAGCTAGCCCTGTTCAAAGAATCTTTCCATCTTCATCTTGCTCTGGTCATAGTAATGATAGTGCCCCAGAACACGTAGCTTTACATGGGCATGTAAGAGCAATGCACACAAAAATACTGCTGCTCTGCCTGAAAAAAAAAGGACACCGGAGAGGACGTTTAGTGTATGAAGACCGAGAGGCTACCAGAGAAGTCACCCAGGCTCTGGGCAGAGAAGGAATTATTGCAAATGCAGAAGGAACAGATTTCTGTGCTGCTTTATGTCTTATCACATACATGCTGCTTTGGGGACCAAGTGATGATGTGGCATACTGTTGGGGTCCTCCCCATTTCTGTATGAACACCAGAGTTCATTAAAAGAGGTGTTGTTTTGACACCTCTAGGCCTTTCCGCATTGAAGGAGTTTGTATCTTGCATCTAGTCTGGAGTCAAGTTTTTATCCAAAGCCTTGTTTTAGAAAACAGAAAACTATGTATGTGAGAGTGGGGCTTAAGTTGATCTAGTAACTTATGGGGATCTGTCTGGAACATCCTCAAAAAGTTAAAAATAGAACTACTATAGGATCCAGTTATATCACTTCTGGATATATACCCACTGAATCAAAGCTAACTTACTATTGAGATACCTACACACTCATGTTTATCATTGCGCTGTTCACAACAGCCAAGTTTTGTAATCTGCCCATCAATGGATGACTATATTTTAAAAATATGACGTATACACACAATAGAGTTCTATCCATATATAAATAATAAATTTTGTCAGTTTTTTAAAAAGCAGGTGGAACTAGATAACATTAAATAAAACAAATCAGTTTAACAAAGAATGCATTGTGTGATTCACCTCATATATGGAAACTGAGGGAGAGCCATTAAAGTAAAAGGATATTAGTGATATGGGAGGAGAAAACAGATAATGAGAAAAAAAAAAGGGAGGTGAAGATGGTCAAGTACATCATATGCATGTGTGGAAATGCCATTATGAAACCCATTAGTGCTGTGATACTAAGCTGCATTAGGACAATGTTCAAAGAAGGCATAGCCTAACCCTTACCATTCATAAAGCCAAAAGAGGACCTGAACTGCCAAGAACCGGTTCCTTCAGATGTCTCCAGGAACTGTGCTCACCAGCCAGGGCATACTTATCTCATTCTTTTATTGAAACAGTATCTCCAGCATGAAATAGAGGAAGTAAAAGTCAGGACCCATCCTTATCAGAGAATCTTGCCTTTTGATCCCTAGAACCAGAATATCACACGTACACAATTACAAACAGACTTGTTTACAATGAGAAAAACACACTGCTCTCAGTATTTTGATACATAAATCATGCATAAGCACATTCATACCCTATTTTACCCTATCTTGGGTGGAAGGCAAGGAGGGGTCCTTCGAGATTAAGGTCATATGCCCAGTCACAAAATGACCACATGGTTCAGTGAGTTTGTTTACATTATAAAGAGTAAGTTTATGGTTGCAAGGTTAGGTAAGGGTCATTAATCCAGATTATGTCTGTATTGTAAAAGTCATTCCTACACATTAGTTTATACACGTAATATATGTTATGGAAAAATCAGATACCAGCAGCCAAAGTCAGATGAGGAGAGTGATTTTCTTCTTACGTTAGTGGGACTGACATGGATCATTCCAAAAAGGTGCCATCTTCCTCAAGATTTGGGGTCCTTTATACTCATGTGAGGAATACAAGCAAAGGGCAATTAGCACATACATGATAATTAAGTCAGTGGCAGTAACTTTCTTAAGTAACTTAATTAAGTTAATCAAGGTAACATATGATAGGTAGAGAATTGGCGGGAGCGAGTGGGCGGGTGGATGGAGGCAGGCACCCAGGCACAGATGGAATTCTCAGCGGGATACAGATTTATTTCGCACGGGGCACCTTTCCCCGGGGAAGGGAAAGATGTCGGTGAAGGGAAAGATGTCAGGGAAGGGAAGGGAAGGGAAGGGAAGGGAAAGCAGGGAAGGGAAAGCAGGGAAGGGAAGGCAGGGAAGGGAAGGGAAGGGTGTCAGGGAAAGATGTCCACCCAGGGGTTGTGAGCTGGGACTTTACATATGGGGGCTTTAGGGTGTGGAATCAGGGAGGGGGAAGCAGGTAGGATTAGGGTATGGAAGTGTTTACTTTTTCCCCCGCTTAAGATGAGAGAAAAACAGCTTCTAAAATCTCTGGTTATCAGGTAGAATCTGCTTATCTTTGGAGGTCAGAGGAAAGGCAGGCTGCTTCTCAGCAGAGTTTGTAGGTCCCTGTTGGGGAGGCGGGGGAGCTGCTATTTGGAACCCTAACAGCATATGGCCGCAAGGGTTACAGGAATGTGGCAGGTTTGGGAAAACAGAGACTTCGATCCCGGCAAAGGTTAGAGGAAAGTGGCAATTTGGAAAAATAAAGACTTCTGTCCTGGGTAGCTGCAGGGGCAGGGGAAGGTTCCTGTTTGCCTCTCCCATTTTTATTTCCTATCTTGGGGCTTTTCCTCCTCCACACTTCTTAGTTACCACCCCAAGGATTTCATTACCATCACATTTCAAGAGTTTTTAGCAGCCGTCTGATGTATTTTTTTATTTCCACTGTAGTTGCAAGGTTAGGTAAAAGTCATTAATCCAGATTATGTCTGTATTGTAAAAAATCATTCCTACACATTAGTTTATACACTTAATATATGATAATAACAATGTTTTGTTTTATATCTTTGTTTACGTATTTCTAAAGTGTCTCTAAATGTGCATAAAAAGGCCTTGTTTGAAAAGTATGGGTTTTGTTATTACTCAGGTATGATGAGGACAAGCCCACCAGGAGACAATTGTTATTGGAAAGATAATATGTTATTCATAGTTCTCAAGAGGGCAGTTGTGTTGTACCACACAGGACTACCTGGGGAGGTGCCAGAGCCAATCAGGAGATAGAGGGAGAAAGTGAGGAATGTGAGGAGAAAACTGTGTGGTTTCCATGGAAGGGATGGGTAGGACAGGATGAGCAACCAATGGACTGGCCAGGTGGGAAGATCTCAGCTAACTCTAAGTCTGGGAATCAGGGCACTCTGGGACCTGGTCCTGGGATAACTGGGTCAAAGGGAGGGGCCCCTAAGTGTGAGAACCCTGTGAGGGCCAACACAGAATGGGACTCTGGGGTAGATAGTTTAAATGAAAGGTGTGCTTATAGGTGATATGCCTACAGGTGAGTCCTTCACACAGTTTTTCACCCTAGGAATTGGCTGGCCCTAGGAGGGTCAGTTCCTTCATAGTCAGTAGGGTCTGGGTAGCTTCCAAGCAACAAGCTACATTTCCTATAGTGTCTATAGCAAGGCACAGTCAAGTGACTGGGCTATAATGAATGGGATATACACAGAATCCATCACCATTCTCAGCTTTGCTCATACAGATTTTCTACGTCATACTCCTTCATGCCATCTCTGATGTTTAGCATGAATGAACTCAGAGGTGACATTAGAAGCTATTATCAGAATCAGTGACAATTTGGCTTTAAGTGATCTTAAGGCAGGTCCCTGCCAGTTTATTCAACTGTCTAGTGATCCTGCATGCACAAACAGTAACTTCCTTTTGGATGTGGCCATTGTTAGTGTCATTTGTCACTAACCTACTTGGCTTGTTTTGTGTTTTGTTCGGTTGTGTTGTATTTTCTTTTTAGTAGTGTGTAGAATAAATATAGGTTTTAAAATGAGGTAAATCTGGGTTTTCATTCATGCTCCATGATTTACTTTTTATAAGTCTTTCTCAGTCTCTGCTTTGGAAAATGAAATTAATAGTATTTACTACTAAGGGGAGATGTAGGTTAAAGTGAAACAATAAAAAATATCATGTATGCTTTTTTGGTATACAGTAGGTACTTAAGGAGTGCAGAACATGGTATGTGTGGTGGAAAGGGGGTTATAAATGGAGAATTAAGCATCTGGGGTCTTTTAAAAAATTATTTTTTTTATGTGTATGAGTGTATTGCCTGATTGTATGTCACAGTGTACCTGTGTCATGCAATGACTATGGAGGTCAGAAGAGAACGTTGGATTCCCCTAAAACTGGAGTTACTGATGCTTGTTAGCTGTCATGTGGGTGCTGGGAACTGAACCCAGATACTCTGCAAGAACAGCCAGTGCTGTTAACCACTGAGCTATCTCTCCAAGCCCACATCTGGGGTATTTATTCCAGATTGTTAACTGTTTGGGCATTGGCGAAACCCTTCATTTCTCTGACTTTGCTTTTTCCTGTGGTAACTGGGCTCTGTAAGATTTCTCAGGGAACCCTCTCGAAGGAATGCAATCAAGCCAAACAGACTCTGATTCCTGGCTACATTACAAGCAAAGAAGCTCAAGTTTGGTTTGTTTGATATGTTGGCAATCCATAAAAGAGTTTCTTTAAAAAAAAAAGATATTGTTGCCCTTTTAAGAAGAGGTAAATAGTGTACACCATGATCCGAGATTCTTCCCGATGCTTTCTGAAGCTCCATGAAGGTCTAAGCATGAGCAAGCTAGCTTGCCTCACCAATCTGACAAGTATATAAGAAGCCAAGGGTGACCTGCAATTCACAAGACTGTCCAGGCATAAACATACTCTGGTGGGGTTGAACCATGACTACGAATAAGAACAAATAATGCAACCAACAGGCACAGTACCTGGCACTGTGACACAGGGAAAGGGCTGGAGCACACTGTTCCTGTTGGAAAGGGCTTCTGTCAAGCACATGATTAGACTGTCTCTTTCTGTTAAGGACAAGAAAGCAGCCAGGCTTTCTGGCTTATAAAAAGCAGTCAGGAAGAAAGTATCTGGCCTCCAGTCAAGGCCTACATAGTCCAGTATGACTATTTACCAGAGCATACTGTGTCTTTAGAGCATGGCTGGTGAGCCCAGCCAAAGACCACTTATTTTGGCTGTATCATAACTTTTCATTACTCACTCCACAGATATTATGCTAAGTTTGCCAAACGATGGTTTAAATTCTTTTTTTTTTTTGGTCTTTTGAAAACAGGGTCTCTCTATAACCCTAGAAGGCCTGCAAGTCATCATGTAGACCAGGCTGGCCTCTCATAGAGATCCATCTGCCTCTGCCTCCAGAGTACTGGGATTAAAGGGGTGCGCTACAATGCCTGCCTAGATAAATTCTTAGATTTTACATTTTTGTCTGGGAGACAAATATAAATTAATAAGCTGATAATGGTTTGTTGGGTACTAACAGTTGTCAAAGAAAGGCGACAAAATGGAGTGCTTTTACAACAATCGATTTCCTCACTGGAGCTCTGACGGGAGATTGGTGCTGAAGCACAGACATGACAGAAGCAGGGCTGAGTGACCCCAGTAGGGCACAAGTGCCCCAAGACAGAGCAGAGCAGGAACAAAGTGTCTGCAATGGAAGGAACCAAGGAGGAAGGGCAGTAGCAAGACTTGGAAATAAGAAAGGGCTTGGATCTTTAGAGTCAAGTAGACCCTGTAGGAACCTGGATTGTGTACCGAGCCAGATGGGAAGTCATAGATGGATTAGGAGCTCAGGACTACTGTAACTTTTGGTGGGGGGGGGTACACTGGAGGATATTGGAGATGCAACACAGTCCCTTATGCTAGTAGGTAAGTGCTCTGCCACTGAGCTGCATTCTAGCCTTTTTGTTGTGCTTTAAATTTTGGGATAGGATGTCATTAAGTTTCCCACTCTGGCCTTGAGCTCACCCTGTAATCCAGGCAGGCCTTGAACTTCTGATGCTCCTATGTCAGCTTCCTAAGCCAGGGTTGCAGGCCTGTGCCACCAAGACTGGTTGCTCTAACTTTTAAAAAGACCACTCTGGGTTATGTGTTAACTTATAGTGACAAAAGTGGGAGGGTGGTAACCAGATAGGAAGCTAATATAATAAACAAGGCAAGAAATGGCAGGGGCCAGATAACAGTGGTAGCAGTGGAAGTGGATCCTGAAGGCACCTTGAAGACAGAGCTAACAAATTCAATTAATGGTCTAGACCGTGGTAAGTAAGGGTTATTTTACTATCTGCTTTCTGTCCTGCACCCATTCTTCCTCCCATTCCAGGGGCTTCCTGTGAGCACAAGAGTAGAGTGTGGGGGGAGAAGCAAAGCAAGAGCTAGAACACAGGTAAATATGAATAAGGGACAGAATTATGAATGCAGCAGAAAAATAAAAATAGACGATGCAAAAATTAACATACACAGAAGACAGCAAGAGTGGAAAGATGGAAATGCGGTTTATTCCTCCAGCTTTCTCATCTCTTCTCTGCTGGGAACACGAAAGAGCGAAGAGAAGGGCATGTGGTGCAGGTCTGTAACCACCATGGTGCAAGTCTGTACTCCAGAGGCTGAGGCAGGAAGATCAAGTATTCAAGGCTCACCTGGACTACATAGTGAGATTGTATCTCCAAAATCTGTCACTGGAGGTTTGGTTCAGTGGTAGAGCACTTGCTTAGCATATACAAGGCCTTTGGCTCCATCCTCAGCATAGCAAAAAAATAAGTTGATTTTCTATTTCTCAAAAGGCCTCATAAGAAACACTGGGAACTATTCATTTTCAACAGGCCTCCCCAAAACGGTAGGTTGAAAAAGGAAATATATTTTCTTTCTTTTATTTTTTTCTTCTTTGAGTCAGGATGTCATATTTCCCATGTTGGCTTTGAAATCACCATGCAGCTGAGGGCGACCTTGAACTTCTGATACTCCTGTCTCTTACCTTCGAAGTTCTGGGATCATAGCTATGCACTACCATGCCTGGTTTATGCAGTGCTGGGAATCAAAACCAGGGTGTTGTACATGCTAGGTAAGTATTCTACCAACTGAACTATACCTTGAGCCTGAGAAATATATTTTCTTTTTTTAAAATTTTATTTATTATTTTTGGTTTATGTGTATGAGTATATTGCCTGCACATATGTAAATGCACCTGTATCGTGCAGTGCCCGAGGCATTGAAAAGAGGGAGTTGGATCCCCTGGAACCGGAGTTATGGATGGTTGTTAGCCATCATACAGGTGCTGGGAACCAAACCTGGGTCCTCTGCAAGAGCAATCAGTGCTCTTAACTGCTGAGCCATCTCTCTAGGCCCAAGGGATACATTTTCTATACAGAAAAATGAAGCCTGTGCTGGAGAAGGAGCTATATGCTCAGAGATATGTAGATCCTATTAGAAATCACTTCTGATGAGGCTCAAGTAGTAGGTGCTGGCCCAGAATATCCCTCCTACCTTCCAGGAGAAAATAGTCTGATTTTTTTAAAGAAAAAGAAAGAGAAAGCCACTATCCTCCCACCCCACCCCACCCTACTGCAACCACAAAGCTAATTTTCTGAAGGGCTTGTTTCTAGTCACAGAATCCTTGGAGACAACCAGAAACCACTGTTTCATGCAGAGGGGGCAAAGAAGCAACTTGAAGTTGCACCTTCCACTGGAGGTTATTATACTCACACACCTAGCCAGTGTGTCTCTGAGAATGTGCCCTGGCCGCTGAAGTTTTTCCAGTGTCAGAGAAGGAAGTGCTGGCAATAAATCTTGATGAACGATTACAGAAACTACTTCCACTTGGAGAACTGCAATGCATTCAAGTGTTTAACATAATCTTAAAATGAAATAGGAGCCTTCCTCTAATTTAATCTTACATCTTTAGCTGTCAACACGGATGCATTAGTTTGGTTAATGGCTAAAGGAAAACAAAATAAAGAAGTGGTTATAGGAGATTAAAGATACTTCCACTTCCCCTAGAGCTTGGCTTAGTCAACAATTCCAAAAACTCACACAGCAGTGTGTTTGTATAAAATTTTGCCAGAGGAATTATGCTGGTAAAGAATGTTTTTCCTGTTGGGGGTGCTGACCCACACCTTCAATCCCAGCCCTCAGGAGGCAGAGGCAGGTGAATCTCTGTGAGATCAAGGCCAAGCCTGGTCTACATAGTGACTTCTGGGTGTGTGTCAGGGGTTAGGGGGGTGGGGAAGCCTGTCAAAAAAAATGTTTTTCCTTCAGAATT
>NW_008338533.1:229127-231906 GCF_000622305.1 Nannospalax galili | reverse complement strand
GTCTCCCTGTAGCCCCATCTGGCCTGGAACTTGCTATGTAGACCAGGCTGGGATATTTTGTATGTCTCTTTTCCACTGTGACCATGTGATCCATTCATAAAATGCTTCAACAAATGGAAATTTTTTTTTTCATCTTTTTGAGACAGGATCTCCCTTTAGCCCCAGCTGTCCTGGAACTCACTATGTAGACCAGACTGGCCTTGAACTCACAGAGATCTGCCTGCCTTTGCCTCCCGAGTGTTGGGATTAAAGGCGCCACCACACCTGGCACAAATGGAATTTTTTAAAAAAAATTTATTATTTTTATTTTATGTGTAGGTAAGTGTACCCGTGTCCTGCAATGCCAGAAGAGGCTGTCAGATCCCCTGGGACTGGAGTTATAGACAGTTGTTAGCAGCCACGTGGGTGCTGGGATTTGAACTTGGGTCTTCTGCAAGAACAACCAGTATTCTTAACCACTGAGCCATCTCTCCAGCCCCCAACAAATGGAATTTTTAAAGGCAGGACAAACCCAACATTCTGAAGCTTTCACTGCTCTCAGCCGTACCTCCTTTTCTGTTCCTTATTATTTCCATTCACTTTTTCTTTTCTGGCCTTCTAAGCCCCACAGTAACAAGCAGCAGAGGGATTTTAAGGTGACGCCAGAAAAGATAATCACTGTAACACACACATTTCAAGCCTACTTGTACCATCCACCAAAATAGTCTTGGACACAGCTTTTTTCCAGTCTGGAATCTTGCTTTCAAGTTTCTCATTTCCTCTTCCCATGAGGACAGGATATTAATTGTCCATGGTCTAACCTCAATCAAATCCTGGAAATAAACAGTTCGTAGGCCCCTCCACCATCCCAGCCAAGTTTCTCCCTCTTCCTCTTTCCTCTACATGAATACCTCTTTTGCCCTACACCCCCCCACACACACATGGTCTACTGGCAGAAAATCTGTGGGCTTTTATTTTATTGCTGAACTCTGAGCAGCCATATCATTTTGCCAGGGGGAGCTTGGGAATGGAAGGTCCACTTTAACTGCACCTTACTAATCAAGTGTTCCAGCACCTTGTTTTTATCTGGGTGACTATGTTGAATGTAAGAGCAAAGTCCACCAGCCACAGACTTGGAATCATTATTTCCTAAATTTCCATCTGACTACATCAGAAATCAATTGCTGATAACCTGACAAGGGGTGGAAACCATGAGAACTGCACAAATCAATGTCAGCAGAGGAAAGGGCTTTGTTTAGGGTACCACTGAAGACTAGAGTTATTTACACCGAAATGCAAAAGACTAAAAATTACACTAAAAATTAAGTCTCACTTAATTATATGACTACATATAATAAATAATCTTGACTTTTCATATATTTTGTGCTAAGAAAGTTTCTACGTTCCTTTCCTTCTTGTTGTTTTCTTTTCCCAAGTCCTTCTGGGAAAAGCACCTGTTCCCTAAGTGGAAACCCCAAGAAATGGAAGAAGGCTCTACTTAAAATGAATATTACACTTGAGTGGATAATTGTTGAGTTTCTGAAGAGCTTATTATATAAATATGGCTTCTTAATCAGTTTGAAAATTGCACAAGCTTGTTACAAAGTGAGGACGTATCTCTGCAGTGAAAAGCTGACTTACTTTCCAAAGCACCACCGAATTTTCTGCAATTTCATTACCAGAAAATGAGGAAAAATGTGCTTTTTCTTTTTTTTTTTCTTTTTCTTTTTCTTTTTTTTTTGAGACAGGGTCTCATTATATAGTTTAGGCTGGCCTTGAACTCGAGACTTTCCTGGCTCAATCTCCTGAGTACTGAGCAGGTTTCTTATTTTCTTAGTAGCATTATTTATTGTTATCCACATTTTAAACACATATTGTTAACAGAGCTATTAGACTCCAGAGCAGAGGCTGCTTAGGTCATACCATCTGAACTCTGGCTCTGTTCTCTCATAGCTGATTCTGTGTACAGGCTCCAGGCTAACAGACATCAACCAATCAGGGGCTACCAGTGATAACACCCTGTGTACCCGTTATCTAACCCTTCTCCCTGCTCCTCCAATACCCTCAGGCTCTCACATTCTTCATCTTCCTTTGCCCCTGGGAATCATAGAAAACCCAATTACTCTGACTTATTCCTCAACCAACTGATACAGAATTTCCCTCCTTCCTCTAAAATCTGTAAAAAAGGACTCTCACTCTGCCACGTGGGTCTGAATTCTCCTCAGAGTCCCCATCATGCTGTTTGTCTGTCGATGGTGTTGGGCCTGAACTGTCCTCAGGCCCATGGCAGAACCCCTGCCATGCTGTCTTTCTGTGGCATTAGTAACTCTTCTAATAAATCTCTCACCTAAAAAGATAGGCCACCTCAGTGTCCTTCTTGAACTCCAAATCTAAGACCTTTCAATAGCTGGAAAAAAAAATGCATTAAAGAAGATGTATCTAGGGCTAGAGAGATGGCCCAATGCTTAAGAGCACTGGCTGCTCTTGCAGAGGACCGGGGTTCATTCCCAGCACCCAGCGGCTAACAACAGTCTGTAACTCCAGATCCAGGGAATCCAACACCCTCTTCTAACCTCTGCAGGCATTGCTTGATACGGGTGCACTTACATGCAGGTAATATACTCATATGTAAAATAAAAATAATAAATACAATATTGTAAAAAAGAAAATATGTCTAGTGAATATTATAAATTTATCCTGCAAATATAAGAAGCTAGGATTTTATTAAGTACAACTATATAAAACTATATATAGTTACTACATATATATTATAGTATAGTTTTACTATTTAAAAAAATAT
>NW_008338533.1:220686-229010 GCF_000622305.1 Nannospalax galili | reverse complement strand
ATATATATATACACAGTTTTGTACAACACCTGAAAAGGTCCTTCTTTTAAGTCTCAGTTATTGGGAGAAATATAAGTGTGTCTACAAATTCAAACACTTTTGCGACTCATCTGACTAATCATTGGCTAACCCAGCACTCACGGTCATCCCCTTTATTGTGTTACCTTGTCACTATGTACAACTTACCCTGCTTCCCTTGCTGCTTTAAAGGCCAAGTAATCAACTTCTGAGCACAAATCATGAGGAAAATTCTCTGGAAATTTTAGGGAAGCTTCTATTTTTCAAACAAAGTGAATTAATGGTGTTGGCATTTCAAATACTTATTTGAAAAGAAGAAAACACAGGTGCATTATGTTATACAAAAACGGGGGGGGGTCTTAGTGTCATAATACACTATTGTAGGGAGGAAACAAAAGCAACCTCTTCCTGCCCTGATGATATGGGGAATTTCAGAGCATCTTTGAGAGCCACAGAGCCCTTCTTAGCTCTTGGTGAGCTTGGTTCAGGGGGCTAGGGTCCTGGAAAAATTGATGGCCACTAAAGCCACCCCAAGCCATTGGCTTTCAGGTTCTTGCCTCCCAAATTCAAAGAATGAAATTCATAGACCACAAAGGATGCATTTTAGAGATGGGCAGAGGACACAGCATCTGCTGGTTCCCATTAGGACCATGGCAGAGCAATGGGACAATCACATGCAATGGGACAATCACTCTTAGGTAAGTCCCATTTGTGATCATGCCAATCTGTTTTGTACGTACCTTGGTTTCTTCTCTGCTGAACAAGGAGAAATGTGCCCAGTCAAGCTCTACTACTGCTTTCCAACCTAACATTCTGTACTTTCTTCAACATGACCATCTCCCAATAGCAAAGCTAGATGGGTTTATACAAGCCAGGTCTCTGGGACATGCTTTTCCCCCTGCAGTAGGCACTCCCCTGACCTAAGTCATTTGATGAAAGTTGATTATTGTTGATAGTGCATCCTAAGGCCTTTGTTCTCATTCCTGTCTTCCTTACTCTCATGATTCACTAGTCATCTGGCTCTTTAGGTACAAAATTTGGAGTTGAAGTAGAGGGGGAAGATAAAAGTGAAGAGGTGTCTCTCTCATACCAGACTAGAAAAAAATCCACTCTGGTTGGTGGAACAGGCTTTGATTCCCTCAGCCCCTTGGCCAAGTTGGTCACTGCAACTGAAAAAATCATAGGAGTTAACTCTGTGACCTAAGGCATCATGATGACTGGATGACATCATGATGGCTATTGACGTGAGTAATGGGTGGGGAGAAATCCAGGTATCCACAAATGATGGGCCACTAATCGCTGAAAATACTTTTCTTTACCATGCCCAGGGGACTCACTGATCATTAGTATCTGTAAGTACTGACTATGGTGCCAGAGGGGCTCACAGAAAGTTTACTAGAAAGTTGGCCATTCTCTGCTCTTGCCTCCTACCAAGCAAGCAGATATTAGCTTCTATTCTCCCCAGAAACTGGTGCTAGTTTGAAGGACAAATTCATTTAACAATCCACTTTTAGATACCCTGTTCCCCTCTGAGCTTTGGACACAGGCCCACTTTTGCTCTTTGAACCCCAGAGCTCTGGCAGCCCTTTTAGTCCAGACCCGCTCAATGCATCTTGATCCCCTGCACTCAGATCAGCTCAGTTTTTCAATCTAGTTTGTTAGACCCTTCACAGGCTGTCCACACCCCACCTTGCCTTTGGTCTCCTGAGACCAGTCTTCTACCCTGACTGTCCTCACCCCTACCTAGCCTGGGATTCCCAAGACCAGCCTTGTATCTTGTCTAGTTTGATAGACCCTCCACCAGTTGTTCCAGCTCCCATTTTGCTTTGGATTCCTGAGATGAGCCTTCTGCTCTGCCTGCCTACTGCCCCAACCTGCCTATGGAGATCAGCCCCATACCCTGTGAAAACTTGAAGCACACACCAACTAATCTTTCATATCTGAGAAGAAAAGCAACCAAATTACATCAACAATATAAACAGAACCAAAATTCAAATAAACAAAGAAAGAACATAATTTACTATTGGACACAAACCAACAAAAGATATTAATATGCCCAAAAACAATGCAAAAACACCCATACTATGAAGAACTAAGGGAATATGCCCCCAACAAAATCCACCAGTCCTACAGAAGTGTTCTACAATGAGAATGACCCTGAGGAATGTGAGGATGCAGAATTTAAAAGAACAATTACAAACATATCAAGAACTTACCAAAAAAAAAACAAAACCCACAAACACTACAGGGAGACCCTGTCTCAAAGACAATAAAACAAATAAAAAACCAAACAACTCACAAAACCCAAAGAGGATAGGCATAAACTTGTGGCAGAAGCACAAGAAAATACAAATATGCAGCTGAAAGAAATAACAAAAAGCATTCAAGACCTGAAAAGTGAATCTACAAAAGAGACAGAAATATTGAAGTAAATCCAAGCCAAAATGAAGGTGGAATTGGAAAACTCAATAAGCCAATTTGAAACAACAGGAGAAATCCTCACAAGTAGAATGAGTGAAATGGAAGAAAGAATATTAATACTGGATGACAAAGTTGAAGAACTAGACTCCTCAAGCAAAAACTATGAAAACTTTTTTTAAAACACAGGAAAGGAATATGCAGGAAATGTGGGATACCTTGAAAAGAGCAAATCTATGCATCATAGACATACAGGAAGGAGAAGAATTTCAGGCCAATGGCATTGACCATTCAACAAGACTATAGAAGAAAACATGCCTAAATTAAGGAAAGACATACCTATACAGATTCAAGAAGCACATAGAACATCCATCAGGCAGGAGCAGAACAGAAACTCCCCATGGTATAAAATAATAAAAACAAAGAGAGGGTACTGAAAGCTGTAGAAAAACAGCAAGTTATGTATAAAGTGAAAACCTATCAGAATTACAGTTGACTTTTCAATGAAAACTATGAAAACCAGGAGAGCCTGGACCAAAGTATTCCCAGTTCTAAATGACTATGGATGCCAACCCCAAATACTTTACCCAGCAAAACTATCTATCATAGTTGAAGGGGAACAGAAAATTTTCTATGGCATGAATAGGCTGAAAGAATGCATGCCCACCAAACTAGTCCTACAGAGAATACTTGAAGCAAGCAATATAAAGGACTGAAAATAGGAATGAGTATACCTAAGAGTGTATAAAAAGAAAATGAAGGTATAATTACAGAAACACCTTGGTCCTAAAATAGAACCAAGAACACAAAACAATTAAAATGACAGTAACCAATACACATCTTTCATGGTAACTCTAAATATCAATGGCCCAACTCACCCAAAAGGAAAATATAACCAAAGATTGAAGGGGCCAATATTATTTCATGAGTCCATATGCATAGCTAAAGGCTACATAACAAGCAACAATGCCAGACAGCCAATAACTTCTTTTGAGCTGTTGGCCAGGGTGGCCAAAGGGATTCTCAGATAGTAACCAAGCATAGAACTGGGAAAATGAACAGCAGACCTTTTTATCCAAAGGAATATTGACAACTGATTACCACTAGATGAGGAACAGCTGACCCTCCTAAAACAAAGACCTCTAGATAGGCTGACTAGATTTACCAGAAGGGCAAGTAGTGGAGAATGGCTTGGGGTGCTGACAACACAGCAGACAGTAGCAGGGGTATCAGAGTATAAGGGCTCTAGTGGGGGAGGGAGGCTATAGGAGGGTGCTACCTGGGAAGTAGGTGTATAAATAAATAAATTAAAAAAATAATTCTTCAAAACATAAAAAAATGACATAGGTTAGTGGAATTGATTAGGAAAGAAAATCTCTTTCTGTTGTCTTCAAAAAAACTCATCTCATCTTCAAGGATACACACTACCTTAGGGTGAAAGGCTGGAAAAACCTATTCCAAGCAAATGGTACTAAGAAGCAATCAGGGGTTGCAATTCAAATATCTGACAAAATAGACTTAAAATTAAAATGAATCAGGAGATAAAAAGGGTCACTTCATTCTAATCAAAGGAACAGTTAACCAAGAAGATATTACAATCATGAGCATATATGCACTAAACTCTGGTGTGCCCAATTTCATAAACACAACACTACCGAATTATAAAACATAGATTAACCCCAACACAGTAATAGTAGGTGACTTTAATATCCAACCAGCTCCAATGTCAACTAGACAAAGAATAAACAGAGACATCTGAATTAAATGACATCTTACATCAAATGGACCTAAAAGACATTTACGGAATAGTCCACCAAAGCACCAATGAATACACTTTCTACTCAGCAGCCCATGCAAGTTTCTCTAAAATTGAGCACATACTGGGACACAAAGCAAACCTCAGCAAGTACAAAAAATTGAAATAATTCCATGCATTCTATCAGATCATAGTGCTATTGTTATAAAGCTTATAATCAACTGCAAAAGAATTTCTAAAGTCATGGAAACCACAAAAGTTAAACAAAAAGGGATCAATAGCTTAAAATGACCCATAATAAATAACTGAACTACTAATAGAAAACCTCCCAACTAAAAAAAGCTCAGGTCCAGATGGATTCATAGCAGAATTCTACCAAACACTCAAATATCTATAACCAATACTTCTTTAATTATTCAAAAAGTTAGAAACAGAGGGAGAAATCTCAAACTCTTCCCATGAAGCCAGTATCATTCTAATACCAAACCCAGATAAAGACACAACAAAAAAGAAAACTATAGGTCCATATCCTTAATGAATATAGATGCAAAGATTATCAACAAAATATTTACAAACCACATACAGACACACATTAAAAATATCTTCCACCATGATCAAGTCTGTTTTGTACCAGAGATACAGGGATGGTTGAATATATATAAGTCAATAAATGTAATAAATCATATAAATAGACTTAAAGACAAAAATCACATGGTCATCTCAACAGATACAGAAAAGGTCTTTGGCAAAATCAAAAATGCATTCATGTTAAAAGTCCTAGAGGGAATTGGACTGGAGGGGACATTCCTCAACATAATTAAAGCTATATACAACAAACCCAGAGCCAACATCATTCTAAATGGAGAAAAACTGGAAGCATTCCCATTCAAATCAGAAATCAGACAAGGCTATCCACTATCTCCACTCCTTTTCAATATAGTGTTTGAAACGCTTGCTAGAGCAATAAGACAAGAGAATGAAATTTACTAATTGGAAAAGATGTCAAATTATCACTATTTACAGATGATATATTATACATAAGAGATCCCAGAGATTCCACCAGAAAACTGCAGGAAATTATTACTATTTTCAGTAAAGTGGCAGGTTACAAAATCAACTTACAAAGGTCAGTAGCCATTCTATATACCAATAACAAGCATTTGGAAAAAGCAGTAAAGGAAACTCTACCATTCACAGCAGCCTCAAAAATTTTTAGGAATAAACCTAACCATAGACATTAAAGATCTCTATAATGAAAAATTTAAATCTTTAAAGAAAGAGATAGAGGAAGACACCAGGAGATAGAAGGACCTTCCATGTTCATGGATTGGTAGAATTAATGTTGTGAAAATGAATGTCTTACCAAAAGCAATCTATAGATTCAATGCAATGCCAATCAAAATCCCTATGACATTCTTCACAGAGTTAGAAAAAAATCCTAAAATTCATAGGGAATCACAAAAGACCCAAGGTAGCCAAAGCAATCTTTGGCAAAACAAACAATGCTGGGGGGACTCACCATACCAGATCTCAAACTGTATTAGTCATAAAAACAGCATGGTACCACCACAAAACAGACTTGTAGATCAATGAAACACAATAGAAGATCCAAACATGAATTCAGGCAATTTCAGCCACCTGATGTTTGACAAAGGGGCCAAGAACACACAATGGAGGAAAGACAGAATCTTCAACAAATGGTGTTGGCAAAACTGAATCTCCACTTGTAGAAGAATAAAATTGGACCCTTATCTTTTGCCTTGCACAAAAGTCAACTCCAAATGCAACTCCAAATGCATCCAAGACCTCAATAAAAACCTGAAACTCTGAAACTGCTAGAAGACAATGTAGGCATTACACTACAAGATACAGGTGTAGGAAAGGAATTTCTAAATTGAATATCAGTTGCTCAGGAATTAAGAAAGGTGTTGGAAGGGAGGGAGTGGGCATGGATTTTATCAAAACACCTTATATACATGGATGAAATTCTCAGCAGAGCCTAGGAAATATGCACCTAGGAGATGGCCTTTAGCAACTGATTTGGAGGCACTGTGGTATCAGTATCTCAATTCTGTCACATCTGCCTTCTCTGAGCTCCTTGTCAGTCCAGGCAGTCCTGGTGAGGTCCTGTTTGATGTTACCCTCCTGGCTGGTTTCTTTCTACCTTCATCTGGTTTATCCACTTCCCTGTTGTTAAGTCCTGGTAAGTCCTTCTTCCAAGGGTCTTTAATGAGAATCATGTTGAATGCCAGATTAGCATTGTTCATGTTTAGTTGTGCATGAGGGGTGCCAATAAATACAGGAGAAAGAATGATGACTACAGCTTAGCCATCAAAGGATCTGAGCCTGCTACTGGCTCTTTCCCCTGTGAAACCCAGATAGAAAAGCAGAAGTCTTCTTACTCATTCATGAGTTTTCATGCACTGAGTATGTGACTTGACAACAAACTGAATTAAGGGAACAGTTTATTTTCTTTCTAAAGAACCAGTCTCTAGGGACCTCAGTCTCTATGAGAAGATCAGGTAAATCACATTGGTGACTTCTGTGTCACAATGACTGACCCTGCTGAGTGCATGATGGGTAATTTATCTGGAAGATACCATGCCAATCCCTTTTTTAAAAAATTTATTAGAAGAAGCATTTCATTACAGCTTTAACGTACTCATTAACAATTTCCAGAGCAAAGATACATCTCTTTCAAAAGTGGCTATAAAATTTTTAGATTCACAGTTGAATTAATACAATTATACAATATTGAACTCAGTATAAATCCTGTAAGATGGGGGCTGGAGAGATGGCTCAGTGGTTAAGAACACTCTTCTTTCAGAAGACCCGGGTTTGAATCCCAGCACCCACATGGCCGCTAACAACGGTCCATAACTCCAGTCCCAGGGAATCCAACAGCCTCTTCTGACCTCCGCGGGCATTGCACGACACAAGTGCACTTACCTACATGCAGGCAATACACGCACACACATTAAAAACAAAAGTGTAAGACATAAAATTGAATGAGTTTTTACCCTTTAAAAAAGATCTCCATTTCATTTTAAAATACACTGTTTCTTACAGAAAGACTCATTGTTTTTGCTAATAACACTTAGATGTTGGCACATGTGTCACTAATCTGTATGTATCTGGTTAGTACAAGTCATGGTCGGTTGCACTTGGATCCTTGGCACCCATGTATGGCTGGTGATATCAAGTGGCCAATGGATCGATTTCTGAAGCTCTAAGACTGGATCGGAGGTAAAAACAATTTTTATTTTACATTTTTAATTAAAGAATCTGAAAATTGGACTGGCAAGATGGCTCAGTGTGTAAAAATGTTTGCCACTAAGCCCAAGGACTTAAGTTTGATCCTGTGACCCACATGGCAGGAGGAGAAAACTGACTCCTGCATGTTGTTTTCTGACCATCAATGCATGCTGTGGTGTGTACACATACATATATACGCACACACATACACACACACACACATATGAATGAATATAAGTATTAATAGGGTAAGAAAGAAAGGAATCTATGTGAACCATATGAATAGTGATATGTGTAAGCAATTCCAAATTAACTACTCTACAAGAAAATATTTCAACCTGAAAGTGAACAATAATACCGTTAGTGATTAAAAATATAATTGGTGAGGCACTGCCTAAATCCAACATTTTCAAAATCATTGAAATTATTGAAAGTAAAACCAAGACTGAGTTTGTAGTGCTATGACAGTGTTTGCCTACCATGTGAAGAACTGGATTAGATCTAGCATTAAAAGAAAAACAAAACATATTTAAGACTTTAAGAAGCAAAGATCAGGGTTCAGAGGAATTAATCAACACAAGAAAATACAAGTGAGGTGAACTATGGACCTTTATGCATGGTATTATTAAGTGTGCTTGCAGCCTAAATAGTGATCAGTTGAATAGTCCATGAGATAAACTAATTTTAAAATGGGCCATATAAAGGAGATAAGAGTAAGTTGAATAAGGCCATATAGTTTCGTTTCATGGCTATGAAAGGTCACTTTCCTTTTTCTTTTTTCCTTTTTTTTTTTTTTTTTTTTTTTTTTTTAAAAAAAAAAAAAAAAAAAAAAAAAAAAAGAGGACGATAAATCTTTCACTGTGATATATCAAAATAA
>NW_008338533.1:217070-220671 GCF_000622305.1 Nannospalax galili | reverse complement strand
CTGCCTCCCAAGTGCTGGGATTAAAGGCGTGTGCCACCACACCCAGCCCACTTTCCTTTTTCTACCTTTATCTTTATTGAAGTGCAAATTACTCAGTGAAAAATGCATGAACCTTAAGTTTGCAGTTTCATGAGTTTTGACAAGTATATTTGTTCACATAACTCTAACCACAGTCAAGCTGGAGAATATTTTGTTTTCTTCCTCAGATAATCCTCTTGCCTTTAAGCAATAATTCTCAATCATCATATAAGTGATAGCAATAGTTGTACTCATTTGTGTCTACCTTCTTTTGTTTAGCATCATTAATATACCATTAATTTATTTTTATTGGTCATTTAATTGCACATTCATTTATTTAGTTGACATTTGTTGTATAGATATGCTACAATTGGTTTATTCATTTGTTAATGCACATTTTAGTTATTTCTAGTTCTTGGTTGCCAATGGCTGTTGTGAATGTGTTTACACATGTTTTTATGGACATATTCTCATTTCTTTTAGGTAGTGTTTAGAAGTAGAATTGGACATGGTAGGCATAGCATTATATTTATAAGTAACTTCCAAACACTTTCCTAAGTGATTGTTTTGTTTCCTCTTTTCTTCTCTTTTTAATTTTGATGATACCCTACATGCACACATGCATTGTGATCATATTCACTTTTTATTACCTCTTCTTATCCCCTTTCCACTTCTGCTGATTCCCTTCTTCCCAACTGGTCTCTTTCTGTAGTAGTTGAAATGAAGAATGTCCCCCATAGGCTCATGCATTTAAACACTTGGTCCCCAGTTGGTTGCACTGTTTGGGGAAGTTATAGAACCTTTAGAATGTAGAGCTTTGCCAGAGGACATTGTATCTCTGGGGAAGGACTTTGAGAGCTTATAGCTTCATCCCATTTCTTGTTCACTCTCTGCTGCCTGTGCCTTCAGACAATGTGATCATCTAGCTTCCTGCTCCTCCTGTCATGGCATAGCATCCCTGTCATGATATACTCTGTATTTCTGAAACCATAGCTAAAACAAAGTCTTTCTTCTTTAAGGTGCTTTTGGAATGTGACATTTTATCACAGCAACAGAAAAGGTAACTAATATGAAACTGGTCCCAGGAGAAATGAGGTTATTCCTGTGAAGAACTTGACCATGTTTCTTTTTGGAGGAATGTCGAAGATTTTGTTACTTTGGATTAGACAAGCACTTGAGTGCTGTAAGAGGAGCTTAATGGGCCATTCTAGTAGGAGCCTACAAAACAGTAGTACTGAGAGTAATATGGAAAGTGGAAGGACAGCTCATGAGATTTCAGAGGGCCCAAGGATTCTATTAGCAACTAGGTTAAAAGTCATTCTTGTGATATTTTGGCAAGGAATCTGGCTGCATTCTGCCCACATCCTGAGAATTTTCATGAGACTGAATTAAAAAGTAATGGACTAATTTTTTGGTGGAGGAAATTTCAAGATATTGTAACATTGATTCAGTGGTATGGCTATTACTAATTATGAATATGTAGGTCTACAATGAAAAAGAGCAAGTGAGGCAGAAAGAAATACAAAATGTGCAGCTTAGAGAGGAAAAGAATGCTAGAAAGCTTATAGTTGCCCCCTCAGGCATATGCTACAAAAAACAAAATAAAAAACAAAAGCAAAAAAACACCTTTGTAGTTGTTAAGGAGATTAGTGCTATTGAAGAAAAGCCTCCTACTCTGCATTGGAATAGAAAGGGTGCCCTGAGGACAAAACCTTATTCAGCTAGGCTTCTAGCTTCTGATAGGAGAAGGCCTTTGTGGGGCCGCTTCCTTTCCTCATGGGTCGTTGGCCACCGTTCCACAAGGACAAAGGGAGCAGAAGTGATGAACGGGGGTCAGGATGGCCATTGAGCACTGATGGAAGAAAGCCCTTCCGGGGAGGCAGGTTCAGTGATACAAACAGCTCCAGGCTCAGTGAAACAGCTCTAAATTCAGTGAAACAGCTCCGTTTATTCAGTGGGGATTAGGGAAAAATATAGTATGGGGGCAGTAGCCAATGCTTCAGCTGATAGGTGCTCATAGTATGCTTTATTTACATATGGCAGTAGGCTCCTATCATCAGACTACTGGGCAATACCTAATTATCGTATAGAAAAAACCTGGGGGTAGTTTTTACTCCAGGTCACTATGCCAAAAGTCATGTTCCAAATAAGGTCAGGCGTCCATGCTTGGTGGCTCTTTCCAGATAAGACAGGAAGAGAGCAGGAGGCCCCTTGCTGAGAAGGGGAGTCCTTCCATATAGTGCTAAGCCATATAGGAGCTGAGCCCCTTAGAGCTATCTGGACATGGAGGACTACAACCCTAGCAGCAGGGTTCCCCAACATCTCCCCCTGTTTTGTTTTACAATTGAGAAGTGTCATCACTAGCCTTAAGAGCCAATTTATCTCAGGAGAATCCAAAGTTTTATAATTGACCATGACCTGTTTGGTAGTAATTTTAGCAATGGTAGTAATTTGTAAGAAATTGTATGAAACAGAGAGCAAGCATCAAAATAACATAATCAGGGGGCTATTGATATTGTAACATTTTTCCTCTGAAGAGGTAACCCCAAAATCTTTTTGGGATAAGAGCTCACAAATACTTTTAACGTTTTTGGCCTTTGGGACAGAGTACTTTGCAAAAAGGTCCAAGGGCATTTTGACTTTTAGCCAAGAAAGAAACTGGCTACTTTTCTTTGGGGTCTCTTTACCCTAGCTGCCTAGCCAACTTTTACCTCTTATTTTTATCCAGAAACTGGCTACTTTTCTTTGGGGTCTTTTTACCCTAGCTGCCTAGCCAATTTCTACCTCCTGTTTTTATCATATCACCCTCTAAAGAGGCTTACCCAAACTGCCAATAGGGAATTGGGACACAGACCACTCTGGCTTCTTCCATGCTGAACAGGGACGTAGGGTGAGCCAACTGGGGTACCCCCTTCAGTGGGTCCATCTAAAAGACTCCCAAACTACATATCTCTTAACTATAGGGAGAAAAGAGAGGTGTTTGTGCCTGGGAGATGTGAAGGAAAAGTAAAGGTAAAAGTAAAGGCAAGAGTGGTTAGTATTACAATTTTTAGGCAGGGAACCAGAAAACATCCAAATTAAAGTCCATTGGAATTTCTTGATGAGGGCTCCCCAAAGCATCCATCTAACAGGTTTTTTCTCATTTTTCTTTTGCCTGCCAAGGCTGGAATGATCGATGAACTCAGGGTTTGTTGTCAGGCACTTTGATAACTGTTGGAGTGGCTAGAATCAGCTCCCTCTTAAATGGCCTCTAGATAGGGAGAGAAAACAAATTTAGCCATCATTTTAGAACAATAGTAAGTTGTTTCCCTCAGCTGCAAGTGGGCACTACAGCATTGCAGACCAAGATTTAAAGTCCTACACCTGAGTAGCACTGTCCTATTAGGAAAAAAATCACTAATGAGAAATAGTTGTCTAAATAACATTAGAACTTAAGTCTAATGTCTGGGATGTGTAATCCTTTGAGTTCTTAAAGAAATATATTGATGACTTTAATCTTTGGTTATACATTCTCCTTGGGTGTTTAAGGCCATACAGTCAGCCCAAATAAGCCAATATATTATTACTTTTAAGGTCATATGAG
>NW_008338533.1:205779-216984 GCF_000622305.1 Nannospalax galili | reverse complement strand
CTTGCTTGAACAGGGCTTCACTTGGAAGCATGGAGGAAATGTTTCCTCTGTGTTGACCCTCCTCTTTGCAGACTGGACACTGGTTTAAGTCCATCTTCTGGGGTCTCCATGGCCTCTCTGAACAAGAGTACAGGTGACTCACCAAAGTTACAGGACATTTTTTCAAGAGATGCTCCATAGCCCCTGGAAATTGTTTGACCTTGGAGGGCAAGGAACAAAAAATTATCCCTTTAAGTCCCTCTGACCAGATTAGTATAGGCCTCAAAGTCTGGCACTTAAAGATCCAAGAAGGTTAGTTACACCAATCTGGTACTTTTAATCACCACATGCTATGTAGATAGAGCTTGGGCAAAACCCAAACATTTTAAAATAAACCTTGATGAGAGATCCTTAAACTAGTTGACTAAGATATGACCTTAGAATTTTTAAGATTTTTTTTTAATGTTTGATAAATTATAACAAATCTACATAGGCCTCCATTGTTTGCTTAGGCTTTTTTATTTTTAATAAAATACCTCCATTCCTGTATCCTTTTAACATCTTTTATCTTACCATTCTCTTTTTTAATAACCATGAGACATAACATTAACAAATAAACTTTCCATCTGTTGTGAGAATTTTTTCTGAGGATATTAAGCAATGTTTTTCCCCTTTTCTGTTGTAGTATCAAACTAATGTTTGATTACATTAAAGTTTTTCTGGGGAACCAGTAAATTTATTGAGCTTAATTACAGAGATGACTGAGGGGTTGCTGGGGTATGAGTGACCTGATAGTATTTACACTGGAAAGCCTTAACCCAGCATGGATCAAGCCTTTTTTCCCTAGCCTTTCCCAGATAATATACTTTAGTTCTCCCCAAACCCAGGAGACAATGTACAATTAGGGCCAAATTACATACAGTTGGTTGGGAAGAGCAGCTGGATATTCAGGTGAGGGTCCAATGACCCTGTTTACCCCTTCTCCTTTAATTAGATACTTAAGTCCGTAAGTCCATTTGTGATGATCTTTTGTTAGTGGACACAGCTGAAGTCATGAAGATGGTAGTTTGACTCAGAAGAACATATTGTGTAGCATCATGTTATTAAAGAACATTGAATCTAAATTATATATATAAGATAATAAATTAATATTACCCATGTACATATTGTGTTTTATGTTTCCAGGTAAACCTTATAGAAAACACAAGAGAGTTTAAAAATCTTTTACCTTATGTAGTTTAGAGAGTGGTCTACCAAAACCTTACTTTAGGTGGAAAAAAGCAATTGGTACATAGTTCAACATTATTGAATTGATGTTTACAACCTCCAGCATAATCAATTTAGGAAAACTGTGCTGTAACCCTGTTTAGACTTAAGTTATTAAAATTTAATAACTTTAATAACAAATTTTAAACAAATTTATAAGCTTTAAAGGGTGAGATGTTTTACACAGACTTGGAAAATGTTTATTTTATATAAAACATATCTAAACATAAAGATAAATTGTACCCTGGAGCAGAAGCAATTATTTCTTAAAATAATTATATTTTTAATAGGAACCATGTTGTAATTTAACAATTTTAGTTTACAAGAGAACTTACAAGTCAATTTGATATCTGCTAAATTATTAATAATTGTTTTAGTATTAAACATAAATCCATTTATAACAGTCTCATTTAATAAATAATGTGGTTAGACAGAATGTCACAACAAACCAGTTTTAAAACCAAGACCTATTATCTTGACGAATTTTTTGATCAGATATATATGAAAGAAACTCTTAAAAGCCAGCAGTACTTAACATATATATTCATATACGTACATACATCTTACACTAGTCTGTGTTAGTGACCAAATAATCCCATTAACTACTTTTACTATAGATAGTAATACCCTCTGTTGTAATAGTTTACACCTTTAAGACTGTTAACTCACATGGTGAATTTCTTTGAAGAGGGCTGTCAGTCTGGATTGGAAAAAACTTAACTATGTGCTGGTAGTAGCTTGGGGGGAGAAAAGGCTAAAAGGAGAAAATGTGTGAGCCCTGCATCTGCAGACAGACACAGCAGCATCCCATGGCGTGCACCCCTGGAGGGGGGTTGAAAAGGCTATGACCAGCGCTGCGCATGCACGCCCTCAGTGACAGCCAGACGCCATCTGGGTGCTCACTGTATGAAGTCATGTCTCCTAAGGGGAAGCCGGCGGGGGTGCAGAGGACTACAGGAGAAAGACTCCACGTGGGGTTGTTCTCTGATGAGCCCCTTCCCCAAGAAAAAGCTTACAGAAAAAAAAATGGCTTTTTAAAATCTTTTTTTTTTTTCATTTGTATGGCACAAGCCACCTTAAATTCTTTAAGTGCTCTGCGGCCACCCGTGGTTTAAATCCTTTGTTTTTTGTTTATGGTCTTCTTGGAGCTGGAGTGTCCTTTTGTCTCCAGGCTAGTTAATTTAAATTCTCACTTAACTGGTTTAGCTTGGACTTGAGCACCCCCTGCACAAGATAACAAAACAGATTAGGGAGGTTTGTTATTTTAGAAGTTGACTTTAAAGCTTGTGTGAAAATCCCTTAGAACTTTGGGGATTTTGTTTCTAGGGGTGTTGTTCAAGATAGAAAAGGAAAGGGGGGTGAAATATTGATTTCTAGGGGAACATGCTGGGGATCAAACCTCAGGTGATTCTACATAGGCCACAGCACAAGCCTGCCCTCAAATTTAAGAGATCCGGCAACCTATCTAAGAGCAATTAACTGGTCATTGCATTACCGGGTTTTTGCATTAGAAAGATGTATAGATAGGGGGTCTTGTCTACACCCATGTGGGAAGTCGGGGTCCATTAAGAGGGCTAAGAGCCTTTGGCTAACATCAGGGGGTAGCCCTGATCAGAAAGCCTCAGTTCCTCCTTCATCTTTAACGGTCCCATGAGAAGACTCAGACGGAAAATAAAAGGAGGAAAAAGAGGAGAGACTGCCAATCCTCAAGGGTGGGATGGCTTTAAGGCAAAGCTGCCATTACCCTCTTGGTGAGAGGGGGTAGAAAAAGAGAGACTGCTGATCCTCAAGGGTGGGATGGCTTAAAGGCAGAGCTGCCGCTACCCTCCAGGTGGGAGGGGGTACTCACAAACTCTGCATGTTCCAGAAGCCTCACATTCGGGCACCAGCAGTGGGGTCTCTCCCTTCCCTCGTGGGCCGTTGGCCACCATTCCATGAAGACAAAGGGAGAAGAAGCAACAAATGGGGTCAGGATGGCCAGTGAGCACTGATGGAAGAAAGCCCTTCCGGGGAGGCAGGTTCAGTGATACAAACAGCTCCAGACTCAGTGAAACAGCTCCGTTTATTCAGTGGGGATTAGGGAAAAATATAGTATGGGGGTAGTAGCCAAAGCCTCAGCTGATAGGTGCTCATAGTATGCTTTATTTACATGTGGCAGTGGGCTCCTATCGTCCGACTATCAGGCAATGCCTAATTATCATAGAAAAAAACCTGGGGGTAGTTTTACTCCAAGTAACTATGCCAGAGGTCATGTTCCAAATACAGTCAAGCATTCGTGCTTGGTGTCACTTTCCAAGTAAGTCAGGAAGAGAGCAGGAGGCCCCCTGCTGAGAAGGGGAGTCCTTCTATATAGCACCGAGCCCCTTAGAGCTATCCGGACATGGAGGACTACAACCCTAGCAGCAGGGTTCCCCAACAGGCCTTGAGGAGTTTCCTGATCCTAGAAAGAAACAGAATACAAAAGCTACTGCTACTGTAGTCCAAGGGGGCCAGATACATCCCAAGCGTGCAGCTAAACTTGTTAGTATTATACACATGGGACTGGATTTGGAAACAAGAAAGATGCAAGATTGAGGGAGTTGTGGATTCTTTCTCCACAGTTTCAGAGAGCAGCTGAGGCCAGGAAATGTGTGACAGGGTCAGAGTCCCTGTGAGGAGGCCCTAAGAGACCACTGTGTGACACTGATGATGAAGCCTGGGTTGCAATGGAGACCCCCAGATGTTGAAGATGCCAGAGCCATGAGATATATACCAAAGAAAGATGCATACAGGGAGTAGAATTAGCCCAAGAGAGACGTATCTGTTCCAGGCAGCAAAGCTGGAGGAGTTGAGCCATCTAAGCCCTTTGAAACTGAAGCCCTAAATATCAGACATGTACCTACAAGGTTTTGTGTTTGCTTTGCTGGGTTTTGGTCTTGTTTTAGTTTAGGTTTTCCTGGGTATACTCCCATTTCTTCTTTTTAGAATGGTAATGTATATCCTGTGCCATTGTATGTTGGAAGTATTGGAATTATATAATTTGTTTTTGTTTTAAATTTTATAAGGGGTCACCATTAAGAGATTGCATTGAGTCTCAGATAAGACTTTGAATTTTGGGCTTTTGAACAGTGTTGATGCTGTTAAAGATCGTGGGGACTTTGAAAGTTGGACTAAATGTATTTTGTATTATGCTATGACCATGAGCCTATGGTGGCCAAGGGCCTAAGTGTGGTGGTTTGAATCAGAACTGTCCCTCATAGGCTCATGCACTGGAACACTTGGTCCCTAGTTGGTAATGCTATTTGAAGAGGTTATGGGACCTCTAGGAAGGAGCTTGCTAGACGAAGTATGTCAATGGGGGTGGGCTTTATAGCTGTTTTAATTTTGTTTTCTTTTGCTGTAATAAAATACCATGACCAAAGGCAACTTGGGGAGGAAAGGGTTTTTTTCAGCTTACAAGTTGCTTTCCATCACTGAGGGAAGATGTGGGAGACAGGCTTGAGCCTAGGGTGAAAGTCTTATTGACAGCCATACAGCAAGCCTGAGGCAACAGCCCAACTGCTGGAGCCACAAGGAACGTTTTGTGACATTTTGCCCCCATTGGCTGATCATGAGACTGATGCCTAGAGCTCGCCACTCCCTAATCACCACCCTTGAAATCAAGGTATCCTACTTGCTGTACTGTGATAGGATGCTAAACCTGTTATGCTAATAAGGTATCCTACTTGCTGTGTTGTGATTGGACCACTATTCCTATATAAGCTTGTGCCTTCCTGCAATAAAGCAGATCTGTGTCACTGAACCTGGTCTCCTGTGTCTGAATGCAGCTCTGCTGACACAGTCTCCTCACCAGCCCTGGGGTCTGGACTGGACAACTGATCGGAGGAACTAAGAGTGCAGGAGAGCAGCCATAGCCAGAGGCGAGCAGCCATAGCCAGCAACCACAACTGGCGCCCAATGTGGGGCATGAAGTCTCCTGCCCCATGGAGCTGTAACACACTGAGCTGTAACACTCGGGACTCCCAAGGACCCCTTTGCCAGTGATTCTTCCATGGGTGCTTGCCACTTTCGTTCTCCTGTGCTTCTTCTGGCTCGCAGTCTTCGGTTTGACATGTCGTTCCTGTCTCCACTGATCGTCTTCCTGAACAGTTTCTGAGTCCCTATGGATATGTCTTGTAGGGTGAGTGACCTCCAGTATGGGGAATAGTCATCCAGCTGCTGCCAGCCCCTGTGCTGCTACACTGGTTTCTCTCCTCAGGAGTAGGCAAATTAGAGTAACAGAAAAGGATGTAACTAAGGCTTTAGATGAAGTACTAGCTCTTGCCCCCTGGTTTACAGGTTCTTGTTGCTGGGATCCTGAACAATGGGCTTGCATTTTATTCTTGGCCCGGCGTAGAGAAGTCAGGGATGGACGCCCACAGTCTGGGCTGTTCTACCCCGTTGTGGCAGCGATTCTGGCCTCCCTTCAGGGGTTTCTCCCTGAAGGCCCTGAACAGGACAATCCCCTATTTAAGAAGATAGATGAGCAAATACAACAACAGGATCCTGGGGATGGCCTGTCCAAGGCATTTCCAGTTAAAACAAAACTAACAGATTCTTGTTCTGATAAAACTATGACTGTTAATGATGCTATAAAAAATAAGGAATTGGGGTTTGAGAGCTCCCTTGATGGAAAACAGGAAGTTAGGGCAGCCTCTGCTCCGCCATTACAGGGTGGTGGCTACCCTCCGCCATCTTGTATTAGCTTTAATGGAAAACAGGAAGTTAGGGAAGCCTCTGCTCTGCCATTACAAGTCCACCTGCCCCTCCCTTCCGGATGAGGACTGGAAGCCCCTCCCACCTAGGCCCCTGTTCTATGATACAATGGGAGATTTTCTACAGTTCTTCCCAGTTACTGTCAATCAGGGACAACAGAACCCTAATGTCTGGAATCCATATTCTCATGATACCTTAAGGAGGCTGCGTAAGGCAGCAATTGAGGATGGCATTAACTCCTCCTGGTTTGGTCAGTTATTAGATACAATCAGTCATTTGGCCAATACCCCCTATGATTGGCAGAATATCACCCGTGCCTGCTTACAGGGAGGCGATTTTCTTTTATGGAAAGCTGCTTACCAAGATGAATGTGAACAACAGACAGAGTGGAATAGAAATGCCAATGTCCAAAACATTGGAATTGATGCTCTAGTAGAATGCGGCAATTTTGAGACCCCCCCAAGCTCAGGCACAGGGACCTCCCCGCTACTTTGAGCAAGTACGGCTTTGCACGCTTTGTGCTTTTCGAAGTATGCCGACTCGCGGTGAAACCAAATTAACCAAATTAATACAAAAACCAGGCAAGTCTTTCTCTGATTTTGTTGAGAGATACCAACAAAGTATAAATAGAAAGATCAGTTATCAGGGAGCTGCCGATGCCTTGCTCAAGGATTTTGTATATGAAGGCTGCTCTACCGAGTGTCGCCTTGCCATAGGACCCGTTAGACACAAGGATGTCTCTGAATGGATTCTGGCCTACCGAGATGTAGGGACCGCTCGGGTCCATGCTGCAGCCCTTGCTGAGGCACTGGCTGCTTATCAGCCTCAGGCAGAGATGGAAAAAGGCAAATGTTGGGCCTGTGGGGGACAGGGCCATTGGTCACATGCCTGTCCTAATAAGATTATGAAAGAGGCCAAAAGGATCCAGGTTCCCCCTTCAAAATGCCCGAGATGCCACAAAGGCTTTCATTGGGCAAGAGAATGTAGGTCTAAGGTGGATGCAGATGGTAAACCCATACAAAAGGTGCCTTTAAATGGGCAATGAGCCACCTCTCAGCCCTGCCCCAAGGAGAGGAAGTAAGGGAATACACCCTCCATGTCCAATGGATGATGCCTATTGATTTGCATAAGCCTAGGTTGCAACTCTCCCTAGATGGCCGTAAGTTTAAAGGACTAATTGACACAAGGGCTGATATTACTGTAATCAGACAGGAAGAAGCCTTTTCTCATTGGCACCATAAGCCTGGATCCCCTATACAAGGTGTTGGGGGCTCACAAAATACTTTACAGGTCCAACGTCCCATGGCCTGGGCTGACCCAGATGCCAATACAGGAGCTTCCCCATGACCTGTGGGGGAGAGATATCCTCTGCAATATGGAGGTTGTTCTAGCTACCAATGACAAAGCCTTTAATGATGACCGCATTGTAGACCAGCAGTTAGTTAATGCCCCCTACCCTCACCCCCAATTCTAATGGCCACAGCTCCGCTGCCCAAGCCACCCCCCATCAAACTAATGTGGAACACTAAAGCTCCCATATGGGTGGAGCAGTGGCCTCTTCCTTCACATAAATTAGGTCATTTGATCTCCTTGGTTCAGGAACAGTTATCCTTGGGTCATATTGAGCCCTCACTTAGTCCTCATAATTCTCCCATTTTTGTTATACAAAAGAGATCAGGAAAGTGGAGACTTTGACATGATTTAAGGGCTATTAATGAGCATAGGAAGCCTTTAGGGACCCTTCAAATGGGAATGCCTCACCCTACCACTATTCCCAAAGAGTGTGCAATTATTATTATAGATATTAAGGACTGTTTCTTTTCTATTCCTCTTCATGATGATGCTAGGCCCTATTTTGCCTTCTCTATACGTACCACCAACCATAACCTTCCAGTTCAATGCTATCAATGGAAGGTTTTGCCTCAGGGCATGAAAAACAGTCCTACTATCTGCCAATATTATGTGGCCCATGCCTGCAGACCCTTGCTGACTGAGGTTTATATTTCACATTATATGGATGACATTCTTATTGCCCATAAGGATCCTAAGACCTTACAAGGAGATTTTCAAAAACTTAAAATAAACCTCCAGGCATTAGGTCTTACTATTGCAGCAGATAAAATACAGCTACATGCTCCTTAAACCTTTTTGGGCCACTCTATTCAAGATGTCATCCGGCCCATAGCTCCTGTTCTTAAAGGCTCCTGCTATAAGGACCCCAATTTTGTTATACAACAAGCTCTATTTGTATTAAATTTTCTAAAATTTGACTCCAGTGGCCTCCCACCAGCAATAAAGCATTGGGGGGCATTCACTCAGCCCACTCCTGCTCCCATGGTGAGATGGAAGGACCCTCTCACAAGTGAATGGAAAGGTCCACACTCACAAGTGAATGGAAAGGTCCACACCTATTATTAACACAAGGGAAAGGCTATGCTTGTGTCTTTCCAGATAATCTTCCAGCCCCCATCTGGATCCCAGCCTGGAACATCAGAATTACCTGCAATGGAAAACCTCCCTCCACAACCACTGACCCCTAAGATGGCAGCCCTGACCCCAGAGGAAGCAGCACACCTCTCAACCACCAAGAGACCAATCTTGCAGACCACAAAAGCCACCAACCTGGGGAGACCTCAAACATCTCTCTCTGCAAACAGAGACATTAGCTAAGCTAAGTCCTCAATCTAGAGGAAAACCTTTGTCTATGTTCCTTATTATTTATATTCCAATGGTTCCCTGGACTACAGATGTACCATGCTCCTGTCTGCCTTAGCTGATCCCCTTATTATACTAACTCTTCTGATTTTTGGACCCTGTATTGTCAAGGGTCTCCTTAATTTTGTTAAAACTCATATTTCTCTGGTTCAGTTAGCTGTTGCCCCACCTCCAGATCTTGCCAGGCATGTCTCTGCAAACAAGGACCCACTGTTCCTTGCCCTTACCAACCTATAATAATAGAGATATGACATTAGGCTTGAGCATAGGTGTAAAATCTTACAGAATAACCATACAATGGAGATGAGACAATGGCCTGACTGCCAGAGCCACGGGAAATGCCTTGCTATATATACTCCTGTTGGCAGACTGTGAGAACGATGCCTAGAACTTGCCATTCCCTAATCCCCATTGTTACCCCAGATGGGACGACCCCGCTCCATTGGCTTTTATTGAATTCTTAGCCCCTTAAGAGGCCTTTGCATGTGCCAAAGCTTGATAAACTGCCTCTCCTTCTGCTGGACCATATCAAGGGACTCACCCTTTGAGGACTGGTAGTCAATGACGGGTAAGATTCCAAAAGATGTGACAACCTAAGGGTTTATTTCAGCTTACAAATTGCTGTCCATCACTGAGGGAAGGTGTGGGAGACAGGCTTGAGCCAGGGGTGAAAGTCTTATTGTCAGCCATACAGCAGGCCTGAGGCAACGGCCCAACTGCTGGAGCCACAAGGAACACCTTGTGACATTTTGCTCCCATTGGCCGATCATCAGACTGATGCCTAGAGATTGCCACTCCCTAATCACCAACCTTGGAATCAAGGTATCCTACTTGCTGTACTGTGATAGGATGCTAAACCTGTTACACTAATAAGGTATCCTACTTGCTGTGTTGTGATTGGACCACTATCCCTATATAAGCTTGTGCCTTCCTGCAATAAAGCAGATCTGTGTCACTGAACCTGGTCTCCTGTGTCTGAATGTGGCTCCACTGACACAGTCTCCTCACCAGCCCTGGGGTCTGGACTGGATGACTGATTGGAGGAACTAAAAACACAGGAGAGAAGCCATAGCCAGAGGAGAGCAGGCTACCACAGGAAGGAAAGGTAGGAACCCAAATCAAAGAACCTGGAGACAAGAGCCAAAGCAGAGACCATGGAGGAGCTGTACTTACTGAATTGCTTCCCCTGGCTTGCTCAGCTACTTTTCTTTTTTGGCCAAGGCTCACCTTCCCAGAAATTGAACCTCTTATATTGGGCTGGCCTTCCTACATCATTTAACAGGAAAATGCTTCCACAGACATCGCCTACAGGGCAATATGATGGAAGCAATTCCTCAATTGAGGTTTCTTCCTAGATGACTCTAGTTTGTGCCAAGTTGACAAAGACCAACAAGTACATAGTCTCACCCCACTTCCATTTGCTCTCTGCTCCCTTTGTGTTGATAAAATGTGATCATCCAGCTTCCTACTCTTTTGCCATGCCATGTCATGCCTTCCCCAACAAGATATACTCTGTATCTCTGGAGCCATAGCCAAAATAAATTCTTTCTTCTTTAAGATGCTTTTGGTTATTGTATTTTATCACAACAGAAAAGTAAGCAACACACTCTTCTATTTTCATGTCTTTTTTGTGTGCAGGTAGCCATAGCTGCTTGCATTCATAGTTGTGATAGCCATCTCAGGAACATGGGAAGATTGTAGTTATTCACATCTCTGGCAACAATTAGCATTGCCAGTCTTCCTAATGTTAACTATAGGATGAGTTACTATAAATAGAAGGAGTTTTGAAAATAAAACACACACAAATCTCAACTAATGTCCAGTCTAACTTGCAATTTATTCTTATCCCTTTGTAATAGATATAGACATCACCTTGTTTACAGGAAGTATTTTATTTCTGGGCCCAAAAAAGAAAGTTCCTTTGAGAGGTCATAAAGTATAAAGTATATTGTTACAAACAAATGTTTTAAGAATAATCCTTTTATTTGGTATTATTAGTACCTCTTCTTTCCTCATTTAGCACTGACATAAAGATAGTGTCAAGGTTGTTATACTGAACATTATTTATTGCTCATTTTTTTTCATCTTTTTAAAAACATTTTTCATTTTTATTTTATCTTTTTTTAAAATTATTTATTTAATAACCATATACTTAGAAGAAGCATTTCATTTCAACAGCATTGACATAATCAATAACAATTTCCAGAGCTAAGATGCATCTCTTTCAAAATTGGCTGTAAATTTTTAGGTTTACAGTTGAATTATTACAGTTATTCAATATTGTACTCAGTATAAACCATATAAGACATACAATTAAGTGAGGTTTTAACCTTTAAAAGATCTCCATGTCATTATTAAAATACACAGTTTCATATAGAAAAAATTCATTTTTAATGCAATTGACATTAAGATGTTGGCACATGCGTTTCTAATCTCTATATATCTGATTATTACTAGTCACAGTCTGTTACATTCTGAGCTCCTTGGCATCTGAGCATGGATATAAAGTTG
>NW_008338533.1:204299-205608 GCF_000622305.1 Nannospalax galili | reverse complement strand
CATCTCTTTCACAAGTGGGTGCAAGTTTCTAGGTTCACAGTTGAATTAATGCAGTTATAGAATATTGAACTCAGTATAAGCCCTATAAGACATAAAATTGAATGAGTTTTTAAGCTTTAAAAAAGACCTCCATGTCATTTTGGAATATATTGTTCCTTGTAGAAAGACTCATTGTTTTCGCTACTAACACCTAGATGTGGGTGCATGCATCTCTAATCTGTATGTATCTGATTATTACTAGTCATAATCGGTTGCACTTGGAACCTTGGTGCCTGTGTATGTCTATGAAGTCATCAGGTAGATTTCAGTGGTAATGTTTATCACCTCTACTAATTAACATGACATAAATTTCCATGCTTCCTCCTCAAATATAATACATTTTTAAATATTTGTTGATTTTTTTTTTGTGTGTATCACACAGAACATTCCAAACCATCTTATTCAACTATACACCCACTTCCCAGATGGCACCCTCCCATAGCCTCCCCCCACTACAGCCCTTATACTCTGATATCCCTGGTACTGTCTGCTGTGTTGTTGGCACCCTAGCCATTCCCTACTACTTGCCCTTCTGGTGAATCTAGTCAGCTTATCTAGAGGTCTATGTTTTAGGAGGGTCAGCTGTTCCTCATCTAGCAGCAATCAGTTGTCAATATTCCTTTAGATAAGATTGGAGTCTGCTGTTCATTTTCCCAGTTCTATGCTGGGTTACTATCTGGGAGTCCCTTTGGCCACCCTCGCCAACAACTCAAAAGAAGGTATCTCCTATCTGGCATTGTTGCTTGTTATGTAGCCTTTACTTATGCATATGGACTCTTAAGAAATTATGTTGGCCCATTTAATCCTTGGTTATACTTTCCTTTTGGGTGTTTAAGGCCATACAGTTTGCCCAGATAAACCAATTTGTTTTTACTCTTAAGGTCATTTGAGGATTTGTTCCTCAGGGGTCACATGGGCTTGGGAGGAGACCCTGGTCCTTTCTTTTACCAGTTCCACCTATGTGAAGATAAGTCAAAGGTCCAGCTCAACCATGGTTGCCTTTGCTTGGAAGCATGGAGGGAATGATTCCTTTGTGTTGACCCTCCTCTTTGTAGACTGGACACTGGTTCAAGTCCATCTGGTGGGGTCTCCTTGGCCTCCTTGATCAATAGGACAGGTGACCCACCACCATTACAGGACATTTTGAGAGATGCTCATAGTCCCCTGGAACTATTCGACATAGGAGGGCAAGGACCAAAAACTGTGTTTTATGTGTCTCTGACCAAATTATTATAGGCCTCAAAGTATGTCTGTTAAACATCCAAGAAAA
>NW_008338533.1:199315-203706 GCF_000622305.1 Nannospalax galili | reverse complement strand
ATTTAGTATAACAGTTTCTAGTTCCATCCATTTACCTGCAAATTTCATGATTTCATCTTTCTTTACTGCTGAGTAAAACTCCATCGTATAAATGAACCACATTTTCATTATCTACTCGCCAATTGAGGGACACTTAGGTTGCTCCCATTTCTTAGCTATTGTGAAAAGAGCAGCAACAAACATGGATGTACAAGTCTCTGTGATAGGATGAGTTCTTTGGGTATATGCCAATGAGTGGTATAACTGGGTCAAATGGTAGGTTCATTTGTAGTTTTAAAAGAGTTCTCCATACTGCTTTCCATAGGGGTTGAATAATTTTGAAGCCCCACCAGCAGTGGATGAGTGTTCCCCTTTCCCGACAACCCCTCCAACATTTGGTATCATTTGTTCTCTTCATCTTATCCAGTCTGACTGGGGTAAGATGAAATCTTAAAGTGGTTTTAATTTGCACTTCCCTAATTATTAGTGATGTTGAACACCTTTTAAGATGCTTCATAGCCACCTTTACCTCTTCTTTTGAGAACTCTCTGTTCAGCTCCTTAGCCCATCTTTTAATTGGGTTGCTTCTTCTCTTGTTTCTCTGTTTTTTGAGTTCATTATATATTCTGGATATTAAACCTCTGTCAGATGTGTCACTGGTGAAGATTTTCTCCCATTCTGTGGGTGTTTTTTTCGCTTCCCTGGTTGCCTCCTTTGATGTACAGACGCTTTTTAGTTTAATGAGGTCTCATTTGTTAATTCCCACCTTTGTTTCCTGAGCAATTGATGTCCTGTTTAGAAAATCCCTTCCTACACCTATATCTTGTAGGTTTTTCCAAGGTTTTCTTGTATCAGTTTCAGAGTTTCAGGCTTTACTTTAAGGTCTTTGATCCATTTGGAATTGACTTTTGTGCAGGGTGAAAGATAGGGGTTTAGTTTCATTCTTCTACAGGTGGAGATCCAATTTTGCCAGCACCATTTGCTGAACATGCTGTCTTTCCTCCAGTGAATATTCTTGGCCTCTTTGTCAAATATCAGGTGGTTGAAATTGCATTTACTCATATTTGGGTTTTCAGTTTTGTTCCATTGATCTATACGTCTATTTTTGTGCTGTTACCATGATGTTTTTATGGTTATAGCTCTGTCATATAGTTTACAATCTGTAGTAATCCCCCCAGCATTGCCCTTAGTGTTCAGGGTTGCTTTGGCAGTCTGAGAACTTTTGTGCTTCCATGTGGATCATGGGGATTTTGATTGGGATTGCAATGAATCTATAAATGGCTTTTGGTAGATGGTCATTTTCACAATAATAATTCTTCCAATTCATGAGCATGGGAGGTCCTTCTGGTGTCTTCCTCAATCTCAATCTTTAAAGATTTAAATTTTCATTGTACATGTCTTTAATGTTTTTGGTCAGGTTTATTCTGAGATTTTTTTAAGGAATATATTGTAAAAGGGAGTGTTTCCATGTACTCTTTTTCTGATTGCTTGTTATTGGTATATAGAAAGGCTATAGACTTTTGTAGGTTAATTTTGTAACCTGCCACTTTACTGGATGTGTTAATAATTTCTAGGATTTTCTGGTTGAATTTTTGGCATCTCTTAGATATAATGCCATATCATCTGCAAAAGGGGATAATTTGATCTCTTCTTTTCCAATTATTACTCCTTTAATTTCCTGCTCTTGTCTTATTGCTCTTGCAAGAGTTTCAAGCACTATATTGAAGAGAAGTGGAGATACTGGACAGTTATGTCTGGTTCCTGATTTCAATTGGAATGCTTCCAGTTTTTCTCCATTTAGAATTATGTTGGCTGTGGGTTTGTTATATATGGCTCTAATTATGTTGAGGTATGTTCCCTACAGTCCAATTCCCTCTAGGACTTTGAACATAAATGCATGCTGAATTTTGTCAAAGGCCTTCTCTACATCTATTGAGATGACCATGTGGTTCTTGTCTTTGAGCCCATTTATATGATTTATGATGTTTATTGACTTATGCATATTGAACCATCCCTGCATCTCTGGGATAAAGCTGACTTGATCATGGTGATCTTTTTGATTTGTGACTGTATGCGGTTTGCAAGTATCTTGTTGGGAATTTTTGCATCTATGTTCATTAAGGATATGGGTCTATAGTTTTCTTTTTTGGTTGTATCTTTACCTGGCTTTGGTATTAGAGTGATGCTGCCTTCATAGAAGGAATTTGGAAGTTCTCCCTCCATTTATATTTTTTTAAAATAAAATAAGTAGTATTGGATGCAGATCTTCTTTAAATGTCTGATAGAATTCTGCAGTAAATCCATCTCGTCCCGGGCTTTTTTTAGTCTGGAGGTTTTGTATTACTGTTTCCATTTCTTTTTGTGTTATGTGTCTGTTTAAGTTGTCAATCTCTTCTTCGTTTAGTTTTGGTGGTTCCCATGCCTTTAGATATCTGTCCATTTCTTTTAGGTTTTCAAATTTAGTAGCATATAGGTTTTTAAAATATTCCCTTATAATGTTCTGTATCTTTCTGGTGTCTGTTGTGATGTTTCCACTTTCATCTCTGATTTTCTCGATTTGGAGGTGCTCTTTCTTTCTTTTGGTTAACTCGGCTAGTGGTCTGTCCATCTTGTTTATCTTTTCACAAAGAACCAGCTCTTGGAATTGTTGATTCTTTGTATTGTTTCCTTTGTTCCAATTTCATTAATTTCTGCCCTGATTTTTGCTATTTCTTCTAGTCTGCTGGGTTTGGGTCTCATTTGCTGTTGCTTTTCAAGTGTGTTGAGTTGCAATGTTAAGTCATTTATTTGTATTCTTTCCGATTTTTTGATGTAGGCACTTAGAGCTATAAACTTCCCTCTATGGACTGCTTTCAGCGTGTCCCAGAGGTTTTGTTGTGTTGTATTGTCCTTTTCATTTAATTCCAGGAATACTTTTATTTCTTTCTTAATTTCTCCTTCGACCCGCTCATTGTTTAGGAGTGTGTTATTTAATCGCCATGAGTTTGTGCAGTGTCAAGGGCTTTGCCCAGTGTTGATTTTGAGCTATTGCATTGTGCTCTGATAGAATGCATGGAATTATTTCAATCTTTTTGTATTTGTTGAGGTTTGTTTTGTGTCCCAGTATATGGTTGATTTTGTAGTCACTGAGTAGAAAGTATGTCCTTTGGTTCTTGGGTAGAATACTTGGTAGACGTCTATTAAGTCCATTTGATATATGGTTTTGTTTAATTCAGATATCTCTCTGTTACCTCTCTGCCCTGTTGACCTATGGAGACAGTGGGGTATTGAAGTCCTGTACTATTAATGAGTTGGGGTTGATCTGGATCTTAAAGTCCTGTAGTATTGTTTTTATGAAGTTGGGTGCACTATAGTTTGGTGAATATATGTTCATGATTATAATAGCTTCTTGGTTTGTTGTTCCTTTGAGCAGAATGAAGTGGCCCTCTTTATTTCTTCTGATTAGTTTTAGTTTAAAGTCTATTTTGTCAGATATTAGAATTGCTACACCTGCTTTTTTCTTAGTACCATTTGTTTGGTATTTTTTCCCCCATCCTTTTGCTTTCAGATAGTGTCTGTCCTTGAAAGTGAGATGAGTTTCTTGTAGCCAACACAGAGATGGGTTTTGTTTCTTAATCCATTCACCTAGTCGGTGTCTTTTGACTGGGGAGTTCAGTCCATTAACATTTAAAGTTATTAACGAAAGATGCATATTGAATCTTGTCATTTTTATTTCTGTTTACATTCTTGATATAGCTGTACTTTTCCACAGTTATACCTTCATTGAATTTCTTTCCGCAACCCCTTGGGTATAGTCGTTCCTTTCTTCAGCTCTTTGTATTGCTTCCAGAACTCTCTGAAGGGCTGGTTTTGTGGACATGAATTCCTTCAGCCTATTTATGTCATGGAAGGTTTTTCTTTCCCCTTTGACTATAATATTTTGTCTGGGTATAGTAATCTGGGTTGGCATCTGTCTTCATTTAAAATTGGGAATACTTTGGTCTAGGCTCTTATGGCTTTTATAGTTTGCACTGAAAAGTCAGCTGTAATCCTAATGGGTTTTCCTTTATATGTGGCTTGTTGTTTCTCTTTTGCAGCTTTCAATAGTGTCTCTTTGTTTTGTATGTTTAGTGTTTTTACTATAATATTTCATGGAGAGTTTCTTTTCTGGTCCTGTCTGTTTGGTGTTCTATATGCTTCTTGTATTTGTATGGGCATGTCTTTAATTTTGGGAAATTTTCTTCCAGGATTCTGTTGAAGACATGATCCATGCCATTATCTTGGGATTCTTCTTCTTCCTATATGCCTATAATTTGTAAGTTTGGTCTTTGTATGGTGTCACACAATTCCTGCATATTCCATTTTGTGATTTCTTAAATTTTTCATAATCTTTGCTTGTATGGTCTAGTTCATCCACTTTATCTTCCAGTCTC
>NW_008338533.1:192697-198983 GCF_000622305.1 Nannospalax galili | reverse complement strand
CTTTTGTAGTTTCTGATTCTTGTGTGAGACTCAAGCCTTCAAGTTTAGGTCTGCTTCTTTTTGTGAACTTTATGTGTCTTTGTGGTTTACTTCTTGGGCATGAAAAGCTGGTTCCTCTAAGCTTCCTGTTCTCTCTTTTGATTTTATATTGGAGTGGCCAGACTGCTTTTGTCTTTAGGAGTTCCCACAAAAGCCCAAGTCAGATAAGACCCTAAGGTCTGGGTCGCTCCAGGAAATATTTTGGCTTCAGGAATTTGGGGACTGGACTGGCCTGGGAGACTGGCCCAGGAAAGATGTTGGTCTAGGGCAGCTGGTGGCCATGCCACCCAGAGATGCAAAGGAAGATGGGGGTGGCAAGCATCCCCAAGGGCTCCTGGGGACTGCACTGAGGAGCTGGGTTGGTCTAGATGCAAAGGATCAGGAAGGGAAAGGTCAGCCCCAGTATCCTGCAAAGAGGCCAGTGGGTTGTGCAAGCCCAGGGAAGCAGAGGGAGGTGAGGATGGGGCCAGGCCCAGAGTGTTCCTGGGGACCTGAGAAGGAACTGAGTTGTTCTGGATGCAGAGGATCAGGAAGCAGTGGTGGTTCCCCAGGTGTCTGGGGTGCCAAGACAAGAAATGGGACAGGACCCAGGCTAGGAGGAGAGAGAGGCAGGAGAGATGGGAGGGTGAATGAGGCTGGGGGAGTCAAGGCACAGAGGGGGCCATTGACTTACCCCAGAGAGAGCTATTGCTTACTTTTTTTTGAAACAAAATTGTCCTTGAACTTATAGGCCTCTACCTTAGTCTTCTGAATGGAAAGAAAGTCTTATGATAGTACCTCATATCAAAACAAACATGCTTAAATAGAAGTTAATTGTTGTTAGGTGGCACAAACACACACAACTAATTGCTTAAGGTCTTTCTCCCTTCCAAGTTATAAACTAGCTATTTTCTAGGAATATCACCCAAAACTCATTTATAGGTAAAGAACATGTTAATCCCATGTAACCCTAGTGGCTTCTGCTTTCGCCTTAACAAATTATAATTCTATCCAAGGTAACTCTAGAACCACTTTAAAAAGAACAACAACAAAATTTCTTAGCAACCTTTTGAGATGTAATATGAGAGCCATCAAAATATGGCTAATGTCAAGATGATTAATTGCAACTCTCCCTTGAGGAGCCCATACCCACACTTGGGTATGTCTCACTTTTTGAAACTCTCCATGAAGTATCCCTTCATCCCAGGTATGGGGCAGGATCCTTATAAAATGAGGGTCCTATAATCTGATATCAGACAGGCTAAGTCAATTTCTTTATGGTCAGTTCCAAGAGAGAAAATCAGGGGAAAATTCATTTCTATGACATCTTGAGAAAGAGAAATTCTAGTTTCTTTGGTTTGTCTTGAGGTGGGGTAGAGGATTATGGGGAAAAAAAATCAAATATACATAACATAATATCATAGGCATTGTTATTCCTAGCAATGTTCCAGGCATTTTTTTCCTGAACACTTCTTTTTCTCCTAACACTTGTACTCAAGCCTTTATTAAAATATTTTTATTAAAATCTCCAGCTCTCTTTCAAACAGACTTGGAATTATTTTCTCCATTGAGGCCATTAATCCCGGCCTGGCCTGAGTGAAGTTTCCTTAAAGATTAAAAGAACTCTTTAGATTGCTGAGGGTGATGACATGGAGCTGTGTCTCTGTCCCCTCACCACAGAAAGTTCCATACTTAGCAGCTGGGTAGCCTTGAGTGAGTTATTAAAGGTGGTTCTTCCTTAATGCACTCATATATGACATAGGGGCAGTAATATCTACATGCAGTCTTTGCTCTTAGGAAGTCAGTAGGGTTACTGCTGGGTGTATCAGAGGGCCAAGACAGGCCACTATGCCTCCCATTCCATGTACTTGAAATCTCATTTCTTTCTTCTGGGGCCCTGATACATTGGGCAGAATGACTATGAGTTTTCAGTTCTTACTCTTCTGAAACCTGTCATTGTCAAATGTTGACCTCCCGGCAAAGAGTCCCCACCTCTCCTCTTATTTCTTTGTTCTTTTTTACTTTGCTTAGTTTCATTTTGCTGAGACAGATTCTTGCTGTTCAGTTCTGGATGGCCTTGGACATGCCAGACTGGCCTAGACTGGCCTCAGACTTAGACCTTCCCTCTTTAGGGCTAGGATTACAGACTGTACCATAAGGCCCGACTTCTTTCTTTGCTTATGTGACCCAGAGGATGTTCCTCTGACCCTGTGATGACAAGCCATGGGCCCACATCCTTCCCACACTCTGCAAAGAAGCCACTCCTCCTCCCTCTTTCAGCCAATCGGTTGACTGTAGCTGCTTACAATGGAGGGGCTAAGGGTATAAAAGCTGGGAAAACCCTGAGGCTGGTCCCTCTCCGGTTTTGTAAGGCTGTCTGGAACTTTCAAACACAGCTGTGAAGGGGCAGGGGCGCTTGCTTGTCTGTAAGCAAACCCGCACATATTCTCTTAATTCTATCTCCCTATCTTCCCTTAATTCTATCTCCCAAACCACAATAAAACCCAAAAGTTTTTCTCTGCATCCACTGTATTCCAAAAACTTTAGAGTCCCACCATGCTGTCATTGGTATCTGTGATTGTCAATTTGACAGGATGTAGAATCGTTTAGGAGACCAGCCTTTGGGCATGCCTGTGAAGGATTATCTAAATTAGATTATCCTCTGGGCATACCTATAATGAATTACTTAGATTAAGTTAATTCACGTGGAAGAACCAAATTAACTGTGGGTGGCTCCATTCTATGTGCGGGAGTCTGAACTGAATAAAAAGGGGAAAGCAAGCTGAGCTTCAGTACTCATTATTTCTGCTTCCTGACTCTGGATGCACTGTGTCCAGCTGTCTCAAACTCCTGCCTCTGTGACTTCCATGATGGAATATATGTCTTCAAACTGTAAGCTAAAATAAACTCTTCCTCCCTTATGTTGCCTCTTTTTAGTTATTTTTTTTTTTCACAGTAATGAGAAAAGTAACTGATACAGCATCTTGTACATAACTGTGTGTTCTGCATAAGCTCTGGGAACCCAGCCTTGAGACTGACTCTTAGGCTCCCTTGCTGGTCAGGAAACATTCCTCACAGGTCAGCTGAAGTCTCCCTTACTACATATTTCCATTTTTACTGTCCTCCCCAAGCCCTTATAAGACAGTGTGAGCCAGTGGGGATGATGACTCGCCATGGCCCTCCAGCGGAAACAGCAGAAACAGCTGTAGGATGCTGCAGAATCTGTTTCATGATGGAAAATCCAGATCTGGGCAGATAGATGTGACATGTGGAGAAAATGCCTCCACATGACCGAAGTGCCTGCTCTAAGGAGAGAACGTACACATATTCATATACCAAGAAACCACTGTGTTTCCAAAGAATGAAGAAGTGCTTTGTCCTCATCCTTACAACTCTAAGACCACAGGAAAACCCTGGCAACATTAGGACTTTGAATCAAAAGGAAATGAAACTCAGCAGCAGGGAAACAAGCTCCATCTGTATCCTAAATTGCAACATACATCTTTTCTCCTTTTACAACTGTGGTGCTTGGAAAGAATGATATTGATTTAGTTCTCATTAATAATAAAGACCTTATTCTTCAGAAGAGGCAGATAAATGGCCCCATGTCCTTATAGCCTTGTTATGGTTTCAAAGAGCATATCATATTTCCTAAGAATTGCTGGTACCTAAATGTATTTGAGCAAACATTCCAGGATGTTCCCTCCCTCTGTTTCTTCCTTTTTTGCCTTTCTCTCCTCTGTCCTTCCTTTCCCCCACCTTCCTTCCTTAGCCAATAATCTTTAGGTAACATAACAAGACCTACAGTGATTCTATCAAAATTCAATTAAATTCAACAATACTTGTTGGTTTCCTCTTCTGTATAGAGGCAGGTACCCACAAAAGGATGAATGACACAAACATCTGCATTTTAAAATTTTAAAAGAGCTCATTTCTTCTCTTGGCACCCCAGACATTTGGACTATCCTCTTGGCCCAGACTCCCCACTGCTTTCTGATTCTTTGCACCCAGACCAACCCAATTCTTCAGTCGTCATCCCCTAGAGCCCTCAAAGCCTGCCGCCACCCCCCCTTGCCTTTCCATATCTGAGACCAGCCTTCATCCCTGGCTGTCCCTCCCACTTCTTGAGGCTAGCATTTTTCTCGGGTAAATTCGACCCTGCCCACTGTGCCTTGACTCCCACAACCTCACTCACCCTCCCAGCTCCCCCACCTTGTCTATTCTCCTAACATGGACACTGGCCCTTTTTTTCTCTTGGCACCCCAGAACTCTGGACTACCCTCTTGGCCCAGACTCCCCATTGCTTCCTGATTCTCTGTACCCAGACCAACCCAGTTCCTCAACCTAGTTTCCTGGAGCCCTCAAAACCTGTCCCCTCTCTCGCCTCACCATTGCATACCTGAGACCAGACTTCATCCCTGGCTGTCCCACCCCCAGCCTGGACTCCTGAGGCCAGCTTCCTTCCCTAACAGCCTGAGAGACCTGAATCCTACCTCTACCTAGCAATCCTCCCAAATTGCACTGTGCCTGCTGAATAGAGGGATCCAGACCTTAGGAGAAAGCCTGAGAGCATCTGATCCTCATCCAACTTGGATGTCTGTTGGAAATCCTGATCAGCAGGACTAAAGCCATCTGACCCCTCCAATATAAAATCAAAAAAGAAAACACAACACAACAAAACAAAACAAAACAAAAAACCCAGGTAACCTCTGATTTCTTTCTACTTAAAAAAAAAAAAAATCAAAAAAGAGAACCTGAAGCCTAGACCAACCAGCTTTTCATGCCCAACAAATAAACCACAAAGGCATATAAAAGTTACAAAGAGAAGCAGAACTAAGTGCAGCAAAGGAAGGCTTAAGTCTCACACAAGAATCATAAACTACAACAAAAAAATCCACATATCAAAGTCACAGAAAAAAACAATAACATGAAAAATCCAAATAATATATCCCTACCAAGTACAAACAATCCTGTAGAGGACTGTAATGAGAACCCCCTAGAGGTAACACAGGGCATGGAATTCAAAAGGACAATTATAAACATGATAAAAGAATTCAGTGAATTTAAAGAACACCAAGAAGCATATAGAACATCAAACAGACAGGACCAGAAAAGAAATTCTCCAAGGCACATCACAGTAAAAACACTAAATGTACAGAACAAAGAAAGAATACTGAAAGCTGCAAAAGAAAAACAAGTCACATATAAAGGAAAACCCATCAGAATTACAGACTTTTCGGTGCAAACTATGAAAGCCAGAAGAGCCTAGACCAAAGTGTTCTCAGTTCTAAGTGACCACAGATGCCAAGCCAAATTACTTTACCCACCCAAAGTATCTATTATAGTCAAAGGGGAAAGAAAAATCTTTCATGACATAAATAGTCTGAAAGAATTCATGTCCACAAAAACCAGGCCTTCAGAGAGTTCTTGAGGCAATACAAAGAGATGAAGAAAGGAACGACTATACTCAAGGGGTAACAGAAAGAAACTTAATGACGGTATAACTGCGGAAACCCACAGTTACTCCAAGAATCCATACAGAGATCAAAACGACAGGAATCAATACATATCTTTCATTAATAAGTTTAAATATTAATGGACAGAACTCCCCAGGCAAAAGACACAGACTAGTTGAATGGATTAAGAAAAAAAACCCATCTTTTTGTTGTCTGCAAGAAACCCTTCTCACATTCAAGGACAGGCACTATCTTAAGTTTGAAAGAATGACAAAACAAATATTCCAAGCAAATGGTACTAAGAAAAAAGCAGGAGTTGCAATTCTAATATCTGACAAAAGAGACTTCAAACTAAAAGTATTCAGAAGAGATATAGAGAGCCACTTCATTTTGACCAAAGGAATAATTGAACAAGACAGTATTACAATCATGAACATATATTCACCAAACTCTGATGCACCCAACTTCATAAAAACAGTACAACAAGACTTTAAGATCCAGATTAATCCCAATTTATTAATAGTAGGGGACTTCAATACTCCATTGTCTCCATTAGAGACATCTTAATTAAATAATACCATACATCAAATGGACCTAACAGATACCTACTGAATATTCTACCCAAGCACCAAAGAATATACTTTTTATTCAGCGCCCCATGAAACTTTCTCCAAATTCGATCACACGCTGGGGCACAAAACAAGCCTCAACAAATACAAAAAGACTGAAATAATTCCATGCATTCTATCAGACAACAATGCAATAAAGCTTACAATCAACACTGGAAGAAACCCTAGTAACTACCTGAACAT
>NW_008338533.1:190461-192472 GCF_000622305.1 Nannospalax galili | reverse complement strand
ATGAAATAGAAACAAAGAAAACAATACAAAGAATCAATGAATCCAAGAGCTGGTTCTTTAAAAAGATAAACAAGATTAACAGACCTCTAGCCCAGTTAACCAAAAGACAGAATGAGCACCTCCAAATCAACAAAATCAGAGATGAAAGGGTAAACATCACAACAGACACCAAAAAGATCCAGAACATTGTAAGGGAATACTTAAAAAAACCTATACACTACTAAATTTGAAAACCTAAAAGAAATGGGTGGGTATCTAAAAGCATAGGAATCACCAAAACTAAATCAAGAAGAGATCAACAGCTTAAACAGACCCATAACACACAAGGAAATTGAAACAGTATTACAAAACCCCCAGACTAAAGAAAGCCCAGGACCAGATGGATTTACAGTAGAATTCTACCAAACATTTAAAGATATATATCCAATACTACTTAATTTATTCAAAAAGATAGAAATGGAGCGAGAACTTCCAAATTCCTTCTATGAAGCCAGCACCATTTTAATACCAAAGCCAGGTAAGATACAACCAAAAAAACTGAAACAAAACAAAACAAAAAAACCCCACAAAACTATAGATCCATATCCTTAATGAACATAAATGTAAAAATTCTCAACAAAACACTTGCAAACAGCATACAGACACACATCAAAAAGGTCACCCACCATGATCAAGTTTACTTTATCCCAGAGATGCAGGGATGGTTCAATATACATAAGTCAATAAATGTCAGAAATCATATAAAGACTCAAATACAAGAAACACATGGTCATCTCAATAGATGCAGAGAAGGACTTTGACAAAATTCAACACAAATTTACGTTCAAAGTCCTAGAGGGATTTGGACTGGAGGGAACATACCTCAACATATTTGAAGCCACATACAACAGACCTACAGCCAACATCATTCTAAATGGAGAAAAAGTGGAAGCATTCCCTTTAAAATCAGGAACCAGACAAAGCTGTCCACTATTTCCACTCCTTTTTTACATAGTACTTGAAACTCTTGCAAGAGCAATAAGACAAGAGAGAAAATTAAAGGAGTAATAACTGGAAAAGAAGAGATCAAATTATGCCTTTTTGCAGATGATATTATATCTAAGAGATGCCAAAAATTCCACCAGAAAACTCCTAGAAAATGATTAACACTTTCAGTAAAGTGGAAAGTTATAAAATTAATCTACAAAAGTCTTTAGCCTTTCTATATACCAATTACAAGCAATGAAAGAGTGCATGAAAACACTCCCTTTCATAATAGCCTAAAAAAAATTTTCAGAATAAACCTGACCAAAGACATTAAAGACCTTTGCAATGAAAATTTTAAATCTTTAAATAAAGAGATTGAGGAAGACACCAGAAAATGGAAGGACCTCCCATGGTCATGGATTGAAAAAATTAATATTGTGAAAATGACCATCCTACCAAAAGACATTTATAGATTCGATGCAGTGCCTATTAAAATCCCCATGATATTCTTCAAAGAATTGGAAAAAAAGACCTCAGGAAGGGAAGCAACCCTGAGCACTAAGAGCAATGCTGGGGGTTACTATACCAGATTTTAAATTATATTACAGAGCTATAGTCATAAAAACAATGATAGTGTACAAAATTAGACCCATAGATCAATGGAACAAAATTGAAGACCCAAATATGAGTAAATGCAATTTCAGCCACCTGATATTTTGCAAAGGGGCCAAGAACATTCACTGAAGAAAGAGCATTTTCAGCAAATGGTGCTGGCAAAACTGGATCTCCACTTGTAGAAGAATGAAACTCAAACTTTATCTTTCACCTTGCACAAAAGTCAGATCCAAATGGATCAAGACCTCAATGTGAAGCCTGAAACTCTGAAACTATTAGAAGAAAACATTGGCAATAACCTACAAGGTATAGGTTGTAGGAAAGGATTTTTGAAACAGGACATCAGTTGCTCAGGAAATAAGGTCAAGAATCAACAAATGGGACCTCATTAAACTAAAAAGCTTCTGTACATCAAAGGAGACAACCAAGG
>NW_008338533.1:164940-190417 GCF_000622305.1 Nannospalax galili | reverse complement strand
AAGTAATCCAATTAAAAGATGGGCTAAGGAGCTGAACAGAGAGTTCTCAAAAGAAGAAATAAAGATGGCTAAGAAGCATCTTAAAAGGTGTTCAGTATCACTAGTAAATAGGGAAATGCAAATTAAAACCACAGTAAGACTGGCTAAGATCAAGAGAACAAATGATACCAAATGTTGGAGAGGATATGGGGAAAGATACGGCTCATCCACTGCTGGTAGGACTGCAAACTTGTTCAACCCCTATGGAAAGCAGTGTGGAGAACCCTTAAAAAACTATAAATGAACCATTTGACCCAGTTATACTACTTTTTGCATATACCCAAAGAACTCATCCTATAGCAGAGACACTTATACATCCATATTTGTTGCTGCTCTTTTCACAGTAGCTAAGAGATGGAAGCGAACTAAGTGTCCCTTAACTGACAAGTGGATAATGAAAATGTAGTACATTCATATGACAGTGGTAAAAAAAGATGAAATCATGAAAATTGCAGGTAAATGGCCAGAACTAGAAACTATTATACTAAATGAAGTAATACAGACCCAGAAAAACAAACGATGTATGTTCTCCCCCATATGTGGATCCTAGCACCAAATCCATATAAGTGAGTATGTATCCAGACACAACTACAGGAACCAGGATAATGAAAAGGAACTGGGGAGGTAAAGGAAAAGAAAGAACTTGAGAGGGAAAAACAGTAGGAAACAGGTGTTACTGTGGATAAAAACGGGGTTATTTAGAGCAGTGGCCATTTTTTGGAACTTGGGTAAGATGCCCAAGAATGGCGAATGGTGAGGGGTGAGAACAGCCTGCAGAGGCCTTGCCCATCCTCCAGGCTCCATAGGGTGGGATGAGGCAGACTGTGGGGTGAGATGGCACATGGGCAAGGGGCGCAAAATCTATTGGGAATGGCTGGCTGCTGCGGAGCTCAGGGCAGGGGGGTGTTTCATGAGTTGGAAGTTGGTAGGAGTTGGCTGGAATCTTAACAAACAAACCCGGAGGAAACTAAAGAAGACTACAAGGAAAGAGACATGAACAATGAACCCATAGATCCGAAGTTCTCTGCAGACACAGAAGCAGGTATCACTGGGAGAAGAGAGCTCAACATAGAATCTTCTCCTCCTGACATGGCTCAGTAATCTTACCTCTAGTTTTTCTCCCTTATTCAGCATGCATCAATAATTATAGTCAGAGAAATCACTCTAAGGTGCAAAGTAGGAATCTAATTACTTAATGTCTCACAAAAATTATTCACTGCCTCCTTTTCATCTGTGATAAATGAACTTAGAATACTCTCGCCTGGGCCTTTTTTGCAATCCCCACACCAAGGTATGAGTGCACTTCATTCTCTGTACAGAGCTCATTCTGCCTATGTGAGTTATCTACTTATTCCTGGTCAAATATAGCAATAATCATCCTGTAGGAGTCAGCTAGAACATCACCTACTCTGGGGAGTCTCTCCTGAAATTGTCTACTCTGAACAACACCTAAAACAATATAGTTCTACAGTAATCAAAAGGACTTAAAGAATTCCATTCTGTATTTTTCATTAATCTGACTTCCCACAAGACTATCAGCTCCTCAGTGATAGAGACTGTGTTAATCTTCCATGTAAGATTCTGATCTGTTCTATTGTTAGTGCTCTAATGGGCTTTAACAGAGAAGAGAATAGCAAATAAAGTATAGAATAAATTTCCTGAAAAAATGTATAATTAAAACTTTAAGAAGACTGTAAGTTTCAAATGAAATTGCATCTATTCTATAATTTTCTTTTATATAGATTCAGAAAGATGATGGTATTTATTTGTTTGGATACTTTCTCTACCAAGCAAATCTTCTTAGATAAATGAAAAAAGGCTTCAGTTAAAGCCATGTAACAGAGGCTATAACATAGTCAACATTGTCAATAAATATTGGTTGGATGCATACTAGCATTGATAAATGGCCTTTAAAGAAACAGTTAAGCTTACCTATATAGGACCAGATGGACAAGTCTGAGCATAACTGACTTGTCAACACCTACACACCTATTTGAGTGTTAAAAACTGATGACATGAAGCTGGCAAAGAACTGTTTGACATAAGAAAAGAGCTAAGGAGCTTCCTTGGTTTTTGGAAGTGACCAGAAGTATAGGAAATAGTGACTGGCTTGAAGGCAGAAAGCAAAACAACCTGTGTGTTTCACAGACCAGAGCTGCTGTACCAAACCAACCATCCATGTCTCCAGGGATGTGGCCTCAGTTCCTTTTTTATCAAATACAGTTGGATTTGATGTACATTGGATTCTATACCTAAATCTAAATAATTAGAAACCATGATTTTCCTTTTAAAACTTAAAATAAAATGAAGGAAATATCTAATTTCTAGAAAGAACTAAACAATCTTTTTCCTAATAAAATAATCTGGAAATGAGAATGATAACTACAAAAATGACCATTCAGAATTATTCAGAGGAAACAGTCAGAAAAGACTGAACTGGTTGAAAATTTCATATCATGAGATGTTTATTTTATTTATTGTTTTAATTACCTCATTTGATAGTTAAAATCTACCAGTATTTGGGACCGTAATTTAATAACATTTAGATGCATTTAAAGGGTTCTAACTCAGATCTGCCAAAATAAGAAAAAATTCTAAAAGAAGCTAAGAATCATGGATAATGGTATACTGCATTGGTTCGATTATGGTACACAGTAAGAGTTTTATTAAATGTGGACTAACTAGAATTCTGCAGCCCACAAATGGTAGCTGCCCTCAAGAACTCTATTATGCCACCAGAAAATCAAATAGTTTGCTTCTTCATAGAAGTTTTACAGTTGTTTATGCTACCTCTTCACTTAGGATGGTATGGGGTAGAAATCTCATGACATTTATTATGTATAGTAAGGGCATCATAGGGATTTAAAAATAATTGAATTTTCTTGTTAAATGATTTTTTTTTAACAAAAATGATCTTGTAGTTTTCACCTTCATAGAAATATATTCATATTTTTCCAAGGGCTGATTATGTATCTCAGTGGTAGAGCATTTGCCTAATGTTCATGAAGCTCTGATTCCATCTTTAGTATTGTAAATAAGTGTATATGGGCATATATATTACATATATGTGTACACACATATATCTTCTATTTCTTAGAAATGATAGTGATCAAGAGTCTTCTGATTCCAGTCAGTTAGTCTACAGATAAACCATGTTGTCAACTACTGTTGATGTGACTATAAGATTCCTTAGAGGTTTATATTCAATAAATCCATAATATTGTAAGATATAATGGAGTTATTTAAGTGGGAGGGGGAGGGTTATACAAGGAACCTTGAGGATAAAGGGAGAGAAGGAGCTCAAGAGAAATAGGACCATAGGAGAAGGGTATTAGGGAGAAATGGGAAAAATGGGTGCACTTTAAATGGGGAAACCATGTCAGAAGGGTTAGACAGTGAGAGAGATAAATAATGCCTATCTATTTTTAAAAATACAGAGGGAACCATATCAGTCCAGCAACCTACTGACAAATTATATATACAACTAATTCAAGGAACAAAATATATGTCTAGTCAAGGTTTATCTGAGAATGTTTGGTTTTTGCCCAAGCTTTATCTACATAGCGCACGGTAATTAAAAGTACTAGACTGGTGGAATTAACCTTGGATGTTTAACAGACATACCGAGGCCTATACTAATCTGGTCAGAGGAACTTAAAGGACAGTTTTTGCTCCTTGCCCTCCAAGGTCAACTAAGTTCCAGGGGACTATGGAGCATCTCTCAAAATGTCCTGTAACTGTGGTGAGTCTTGTTCAAGGAGGCCATGGAGATGCCCAGATGAGATTGAACCAGTGTCCAATCTACAAAGAGGAGGGTCAACACAGAGGAATCATTTCCTCCATGCTTCCAAGTGAAGCCAGCCATGGTCGACAGGACCTTTGACTTGTGTTCACATAGATGGAACTGATAAAAGAAAGGAGCCAGGGGCTCCTCCCAAGACCATGTGACCCCTGAGGAACAGATCCTCAAATGACCTTAAGAGTAAAAATAAATTGATTTATCTGGGCCAACGTTATGGTCTTAAACATCCGAAAGGAAAGTATAACCAAAGATTAAAGTGATCAGTATAATTCTTTAAGAGTCCATGTGTATAGCTAAAGGCTACAAAGAAGAAACAATGCCAGACAGGAGATACCTTCCTTTGAGTTGTTGGCCAGGGCGGCCCAAGAGACTCCCAAACAGTAACCAAGCATAGAACTGGGAAAATGAACAGCAGACCCCAGTCTTATCTAAGGGAATGTTGGCAACTGATTGCTGCTAGATGAGGAAGAGCCGATCTTCCTAAAACAAGGGACTCTAGATAGGCTGACTAGACTCACTGGATAGACTAGCATTGAGTAACAGCTGAGGGCACTAATAACACAGTGGACAGTAACAGGGATGACAGAGTATATTGGTTCCAGTTGAGGGGGGTATGGGAGGGTGCCACTTGGGATGTAGGTATAAAGAGGAATAAGATTGTTTGGGATGTTCTAGTCAGCCTATCTGGAGTCCCTTGTTTCCTCATATTCCACAAAGAGAAAACTGTAATTTTTGAAGGACGTTTTGAGTGCAGAAGTTCTTCAGACCTGCTCACTTTGTAAGAGTTCTCAGCAACAAAACATTTGATTGATCTCTTTTGTAAAGTCCAGCCTTAGAAATTTGATGGCAAAGCACAGTGTAAAGACAGTTGGCCAGGCATGGTGGTTCATACTGCCTTTAATCCCAGACTTGGGAGGCAGAGGCAGTTGGATCTTTGAGAGTTTGAGGACAGCCTGGTCTACATAGTGAGTTCTAGGCAATCCAGAGCTACATAGTGAAACTCTGTCTCGATAATTAAGATGTTCTGTATGGAATACACATAAATAGAGAGAGAGAGAGAGAGAGAAAGAGAGAGAGAGAAAGAGAGAGAGAGAATATTAGTCTTTGGGGATGGTGGTAGATGGGCCACATTACTTTGCTTGGCCTGACATTTGAAAAAAACTAGAACAGGCTTGTGTGACTGTGAATAGCAGCATGTTATCAGACTTAATAAGACTTCTTTGGCTAGAATGTAATTCTTTTAAATGAAAAATTTATCATTAGATTTCAAGAAGCCTGAATACTTTTTCCATCATTATTTCTTTCTAGCATGTCAAAATCATTCATGCTATGTTCCTCTTACTTCATTTACCTCATTATTTTATAGGCCAGGAGTTAAAAACAAACTTGGCAAAAGAAAGTGTGCAAATCTGCAGACATATCTAGGGCTGTTTCTGCCTATTTCTAGTGTTTCCTCTTTACATCTAATACTTGCAGAAAGCCATTAAGCTCAAGCTAGAGATGGGAGGTTCCTGAGGACAACTCTAATTTCAAAACTGCAATTATTGGGTAAATGCTTAAGAATGGGAAATGAATTAGACATCTGAGAGACAATTATACATGGAGATTACAGGAAATATTTGAAAAATACAAGGCCGGAGAGATGCTCAGCAATTAAGAAGAGCACTGGGTACTCTTGCAGAGGATCCAGGTTCAGTTCCCAGCATGCACATGGCAGTTGACAACTGTCTGTTATTTCAATTCCAGGGGATCTGATGCCCTCTTCTGACCTCTGCAGGCATTTGTGTGCACATACATACATGCAGGTAAAACAATCACACACATAAAATAACAATAAATAAATTTTAAATATTTAGAAAAGGATTGGAAAAGTACAAGGAACCAAGATTGATAAGGTAAAATACTAGTAAAGCAGAAGCCAGAAAGGGAGCTGGAGAGAAGAGACTTTGCTAGGTACCCTTTGTTTCTGTCTTCTCAGAGAAGTGTCTATGAACCAAGGGCGACTGCTTTTAGAGCACATTTGGAGATACTTTTGACTCTCACAAATTTTAGGACAGGGGTATTGCTGTAGGTACCTAATAACCAGAGGTAAGAGTCACTCATAGTTCACAGAACAGAAAACAAAGAATTGTCATTATGCCAAAGTGGAAAAGCCCTGATGTAAAGGCCATCCTTACCAACATCATTTTTTAATGGCATTTGTTGTTTATTTATTTGTATGTGTGTATGTGCACATGTGGGTACAAGTGCATATGCATTTGTGTGTGGAGTGTAGAGGACAACCCAGTCAGGTGTCATTCCTCAGATTCTATCATCTATCTATCATCTACCTATCATCTATCATCTATCTATCTATCTATCTATCTATCTATCTATCTATCTATCTATCATCTATCTATCTATCATCTATCTGTCTGTCTATCTATCATCTATATATCTATCTGTCTATCTATCTGTCTATCATCTATCTATCATCTATCTATCTATATCTATCTATCATCTATCTATCTATCTACTATCTATCTCTCTATCTATCTATCATCTATCATCTATCTATCTATCTATCTATCATCTATCTATCTAACTATCATCTATCTATCGTCTATCTATCTATCATCTATCTATCCTCTATCTATCATCTATCATCTATCTATCTATCATCTATCTATCTATCTATCTATCTATCATCTATCTATCATCTACCTATCTATCTTTTTTGATATAGAGTCTCTCACTTACCACATAAATTAGGCTGGCTGACCAGAGAGCCCAGGGATTCACTTTGTCTTCATCTTTCCAGCACTGAGATTACAAGCATATGGTACAATGCTCAGTTTTTGTTGTTTTTTGTTTTGTTTTGTTTTAACATTAATTGTGAGGATTGAACTCAGACCTCATGCTTGCATAGCAAGCATTTTACCTACAGACCTATCTCCCCATCCTCTGTTGTTGACTTTATGATTATAAAAAGCAATCAGTTATATATAAAGAATAATGTGTGTTTTCCTTGGAATATTTTATCATAATACTAAATAAAACATTATCATCATTATTATATCAGTTATGCTAAAGAAGTTCATAGCAAATTCCTCCTAGGGCCAGTAATTAGGAGATCAAATTCCAAATGACCATCTGCTGCTGGCTCATGCTAGTGCCCACTGTGCAGCTTCCAGGTAGGAAATGTGAAGCCATGCTTCTCTGACTGTAAGCCAAAAGGAAGTACTTAGACATTACTTTTATAAGGAAAAAAAACATGACCAATGTTTACTCAGGAAGAGACTGATTCATTCATATTCTCCAGCTCCCACTCCTCTCTCTGTTCTTGCTATGTAGACTGGCTTTGAACTTGTGATCCTTCTACTTCAGTCTCCTGAATTACAGGCTTGAGTCACCATGCCTGGTAACATTTCATAAAATGTTAAAGTGAAATTTGTTTTGAATGTAAATCTGGGGTTCTGGGAGCCTACACTTGCTGCATAAGCCCAAACTTAACCTCAAAGCTAGGAGTGGCACCATATTCATGGCAAGATCCTGAGCAGGCTCCCCACTTTTTATGATCATTTTCTCTTCCTGTCTACCTGCTTACAGAGAGCAAGCCACACAGGAAGTCAAGGCTGGGTATAAAGCTTCAAAGGCCTATCTACAGTGACTTACTTCCACACACAAAGGCTCACCTACTAAAAGTCCCACAGCCTCCCCAAATAGCATCACAACTAGGGAACAGGCAATCAAAACATGAGCCTATGGGAGTCATTTCAGATTCAGACCATACCAGGGACCGTGATCCTAAGTGTCAGATACAAGCAGGTAGACAGGAAGAAAAAATGAGTATAAATAACTGAGAACCTGAGCAAAAGTCATGAACTAGAACTCCATGCAAGTTTCCATTGACTCTAACTTTGATGAAGAGTTCCTACCATATCCCAGTATCCTTTATTTGGAGCTAAACACATTCCTGGCTCAGGAACCAAAGAAACTGCAGGATATGGAAAAATGCACTCCATGCTACATTGCACAGACAAGCAGATAAGTGACAATGATTATAAAATTCTTGTCCTGGTTTCTGATAGTCTTGCTGCTTCACTTGTGTGTTACCAATCTTACATAAGGGAACCTGTCCCTTGAAGCCCTGAAAACACTCAAGGAAAGCAATCCTGGGAAATAAGTTAGCTTTCCCAAGCTGACTTCTTATAAAGCCACACATCATCCAACTTTGCGATCATGCGAAATTGTCTTGGCTGTTTAGTTTCTTTGCATTTTATGTAAATTTTATGGTAAGATGATTAGCACATTGGAAAACAAAACTACCATTTTCTCAGTTGGGTTTGCTTTGTCACTACATAACAATTTAGGGACAGTTGGCTTGAAAACACTAAAGCTTCCAGTGCACAAACTTGCTGTGTCTTATTTAGATCTTCTTCAGTTCTTCTCAACAAGGTCAATATTTGCCACATCTTTCAATACGTTTATTGCTACATAAATACTCCTTGAAGACAACTAAGAGAAAGTTCTAAATTAGGCAGATGATCATGGAAGGAGGCCCCAGACTAGATGCAGCTGTGTTCTAGTTACTTTCACTTTTATCCAAGGTGGCCCTTGGATAAAATGTATTGTATATGAATGTATTGTCTGCATGTTTGTAAGTGCACCTGGGTCACGCAATGTTGGCAAGGGTCAGAAGAGGGCATTGAATCCCCTGGAACTGGAGTTATGGACGGTTGTTAGCTGTCATGTAGGTACTGGGAATTGAAATAGGGTCCTCTACAAGAGCCATCAGTGCTCTTAACTGTTGAACCATCTCTCCAGCCCCTACTTCAGGGTTGTTCAAAGTCGGCCCTTTTGGTGCCCATCTCCCATCAAGTAGGCTCTCTCTGAGGGGAATTTCAAATTTCCTGCCCTTGCTCTACCAATCAGATTCCTGCTTTCGTATGAGTGACCCAACCAACAACATGCAACTCATCCTGTCCAATCCAAAGGGGGAAAGAGGAGTTCAGTCTTGGCCCACTTCCTACCCTATAGAATACAAAAGCCCAGACTCTCCAGCTGGGGTAAACTCCACTCCAGCTCTGGACCACTCCCCATATGGGAAGTTGCTTTGGTGGAGACGCTGCTCCAGCTTTGGGCTTCCTCCCCATTCAGGGAGTCTGACTCTTTGCTGTTTGGAGTATTGCTTATGCAATAAACCTTGGCTGTTTATTTGTTTGCAGTTTTCTGACTGCAAACCTTATCTTGTAATTCTTTACCTCTTGAAGAAAAAGACCTGAGAACAGGTCTTAGGTGGCATATTAAATAAACAGCATATTAAATAAACAGCATTTTAAGATTCATTTCAGCTGGGTGTGGTGGTGCAGGCCTTTAATCCCAGCGCTCAGGAGGCAGAGACAGGCAGATCTCTGTGAGTTCAAGGCCAGTCTGGTCTAGGAAGTAAGTTCCAGGTCAGCTGGGGCTACAGGGAGACCCTGTCTCAAAAATACAAAAAAAAAAAAAAACAAAAAAACAAAAAAACATTTCAATGCTTATTTCTAGTACATAGAAATTATATAAAACTTGTATCTTAAGCAAGTGTCATAACACTTTAATAGATTCCTTAGGATTTTCATTGTAAACAATCATATTGTCTGTGATTTTTTTATTGCTTCATTTTATGCCCTGAAGTTTTTACTTCTTGCCAGAAACTCTCATCCCATATTGATTAGAGGATGGACATTATCTTGTCTCCAGCCTTAGAGGGAAAGAATTTATACTTTCATTTTAAATATATTGCATATTTTGAGTGGCCTTTAAAATATGCTAAAGGATTTAAGCAGCTGTCTTCAATTTTTTTATTTGCAGAGTTTTTTCTCATGAATAAATACTTTTTTCTGAAATGTTTTCTGCTTCTACTAAAATGCTTCTGTTTTTTCTTTATTATATTAATTTTATATATTATGTTGATCGATGTTCATGTGTTGACTTGACCTTTCTCTGGATAAACCCCAAATGGTTGTGATACATTATCATTTTCACACATACTGTGGAACAATTATAGAACTTGCCTTGGGAACTTCCCTTTCTTCCAGGATGCTTGTCCTGTGTTACCTGTTGTCTAATACCTGAAGACATTTGTCTTATGAGGCCTTGACCCTGCCTTATGGCATTTATGGTGGAGAGTCAATGTAATCCAACCCTGTCTTTCATAGAATCAGAGGCCCCTCATTTACTTTGTATCTGTCTCTTCCATCTTCACTCTGTATCTAGGTATTACCTGTGTGTCCATCTAGCTTTGTGTTACTTTTGATCTTCATTTATGAAATGATGTCTTCTTGTATCACAGATCATTCCCAACTTATGTCACCACCTTTTTTCTCCTGTAATCTTTTTTTCCATTCACCTCATATGAGTTTTTCCATTCTAAACTTTTATCTTTTCTTTCTATTACTTTTTACTTTTTGTTCATTTTGAAATTCTTGTTTGGTAGGCTTGTCTTTCTAACACGCCAAAACATTACTGTGCTCCTTTTTCCATTTTTTTGGACAGATTTTCCCTGTATTCCCTGCTGGCTTAGAACATGTTATATAGATCAGGCTGGCCTCAATTTCACACAGATCTACTGCCTCTACCTCCAGAGTGTTGGGATTAAAGGCATGGTCACCACACCTGGCTCCGATCTTCTTTTAGTAAAATATTACCATGATTTTTTTCTGTGTGTCATTTTCAAGTGAAATAAATTTCACTTAACATGGAAACTCTTCTATTTCACAAAGCAATGAACTCTGTGTGTGTAACAACTTGTAGGAGTGGGTTCTCTCCTTCCACTATGTGAATCTTGGGTATCAAACTCAGGTTATCAAGCTTGGCAACAAGCATCCCTACCAGCTGAGCCATCTCACTGGCACTCAGATCTACTTTTATTTACCCTTGTTTTTCCTTTGCCTCCATTACCTATGTCCCACTCAGTTTGGATGTGTCTAGCAGTTTTTCCTTACTGTAGAGCTTTGTCACAGAGGAAAGCCATAATCTGTCACTGCCAAGAGTTTTGTGGTCTGGAGGGGTTTCCAGGACTGTCATATCTGGTTACTCTGCCACCTCCTTGCACATACAGGTAAATTAAATCTTGCAGAACCCCCTTTTGAGTCAGTGGTTATTCTCAGGTTGACCCACCATGCTTTTTGGTGAGTGTCTACAGATGATTAAGGAGCTTCCTTTCCTTCAGATTTCTGAAACCCACTCACCTTCTGTCATTTTATTGTATAAAGTTTCTTTTTACAATCAGGTCTCGAAGAGTTGGTTTGGGGCTCCCTCTCTTGGTGTTTGGGATTTATGCGAAATTTTTGCTGTGTATGTTCATAGCAGAAGTCACTTGGGGTGTTGGTTTTTGATAGCCTTGTTGCTCTGCCCATATGAGAACCTGGGTCCTCTGAAAGAGCAGCCAGTGCTCTTATCCACTGAGCAGTCTCTCCAGCCTGACAATAGCTTTTCATCAGAAGCAGTCAGAAACGGTAAGATCAGGACTAGAGAGATGGCTCAGAGGTTAAGAGCATTGGCTGCTCTTGCAGAGGACGCAGGTTTGGTTCTCAGCACCCATATGGTGGCTAACAACCTTCCATGGCTCCAGTTCCAGGAAATCTGACATCCTCTTCTGACCTCATTGGGCATTGAATGACATGGGTGCACTTACATACATGCAGGCAATACACTCATACACATAAAATAAAAATAATAAATATTTTTTAAAAAAGAAATTGCAGTAGATTATTCCTGACAGGGTGCTGAGTGGGGTAGAAGCTACAACTCTTTTTCTTTGTTTGGGAGGCACAGAGCACAGAGTGATGGAAATGACCAGCCTTTCATATGTTCAGAGACGAGCTTCTCTTCAGGCCTTTTTGGATCAAAGGAAGGAAGGAGGCATCGCCACTTCCAAAGCTGTCCCCTGTGTAGCAGTGAAGAAAACATCTTCAGTGACAGGGATCCTAAATCTCTGGCTCTTAGTCTTTTGAATTTGAAATTTTAAGGTCCCTCTGAGATTGTATAGAGCCATTGATTGCTGAATTCAGGAAAATACTTCTGTAAGGAAGCTGCCATACAAGAAGGGAATGTTTGGGCTGGTAACTTAAGGAGAAATGAGAGATGGTAAGGTGGGTAATTGATATTGGCATGGTATACAGCTGATGCCAAATGCCGTGGGTAGTGCTATACCTTGGGAACTGAAACAAGCACACAAAGTTAGTGAAAACAACTGTAGTCTTGGATCCCTAATCTTAAATTGGAGATTATTGACCAAAGCACCATTCATCTAACTAGTAAGCATTTCATTGTAGCAATGTGTGAGTGTCCTTGGTCTGTGTGTGTTCATTCTTCCACAATCAGACCCATAGTCAAAGCCACAGTGACATGGGACTGATATATAGCTTTCAGGGCTTCTTCCCTTTTGTTTTAGTGAGACGCTTGTGTTCTTCCAGTTTAAGGATTGATGAGTTGATCCTTGATACACTGAGCTTTATTCCCAAGCAAATTAATACTTTTTTTTGTCTTTCTGAGACAGGGTCTCCCTGTAGCCCGAGCTGGCTTGGAATTCACTATGAAGACCAGGCTGGCCTCGAACTCACAGAGGTCCACTTGCCTCTGCCTCCCAAGTACTGGGATTACTTTTACCAACACGTTAAGATTTTTTTTCAAACAGTGGGATTTTGATCTCAAGCACTCATCATTAGGTCTTCTGGTCAAATAAACTTATAGATGGACAACATATCAACCTTAAAGATGCTCTTTCCCTGACAAGTTTTGGATCAATAGCAGATAGTTCCACGCTTTCCTTTCAAAAGTTGTTTCAAATGTCTTAAATTTTATTCCCATGATCCCCCTCAAATGAATAGGGATATTGCATTAACTTGTACATAATACGAAGACCTCATCTGCTCTAGGTTATATGTGAAACAGAGTTGTCTAAACTCATCAGGCAGGCTATCACAGAGTACCACATAGAATTTAAAATTTGGACAAAATGTCTCTTCCTTTGGTCTCCAGTATAAATAAAAGCCCCCAGTACAAATAATACTGTCCTCCACCACTCTCCCAGTTCATCAATACTATCCAGGTAAGCCCCATCAGCAGCTGCAGTTGAAGTTTGGTCCTTTCTTCAGTAGTTGCTGCATATAGGGATTTCCTAAAATCAATGCAATTCCTTTAGCACCTTGAGCCAGTGAACAGCAGTTCTGAGTCTTATGTATCACACAGACCCAAAGTTCCAGGGAGCTACTGGATCACACAAGGAAGAGCAAATCATCCAAGAATTCAGAAATAACAATCAAAGCTCCCAAACAAATGTTTTTACTACAAGAGCTTTCAATCTTGACCCTAGTTCCTGTGTAAATATTTTCCAAATAAATGTTATGTCCCTCAAACAAAAACATTTATTAAGCAAAACTCAAGCTGAGGTCATCAACCTAAGATCATACCAGAAATATGAGAGGACAAAGGGGTTGCGGTCACCACCAGCGGCGGCTGTTCCTCCATTCTCATGGGTGCCACTCCTTTGTTCTCACGGGCGTTGAGGCTGCTCCTCTGCTCACCCTGGGCTGAGGCCACTCTTCTGCCTGCCCAGTTCTGAGGCTGCTCTTCTGCTCGCCTGGTGCCACCTTCTGTCATCGTTGCTTCTGCCCGGTCCCGGACCCCAGGACTGGTGAGGAGACTGTGTCAGTGGAGCCGCTTTCAGACACAGGAGACCAGGTTCAGTGACATAGGTCTGCTTTATTGCAGGAAGGTAGTGGTCCAATCACAGCACAGCAAGTAGGATACCTTATTAGCATAACAGGTTTAGTGTTCTATCACAGTACAACAAGTAGGATACCTTATTAGCATAACAGACTTAGCATCCTACTAGCATAACAGACTTAATGTCCTATCACAGAATAGCGAGCTAGACACCTCATTAGCATAATGGGTTTTAGGTTACTTAGGTTCCAGTTTCCTTATGGGCCCTGGTTCCTGGGAATCACGTGACCCAGGCTGTCTAAGTGTTGCAATTTGGGATCTCAAGGGTGGTGATTAGGGAGTGACGAGCTCTAGGCATCAGTCTCATGATATGCCAATGGGAGCAAATGTTACAAGGCATTTCTTGTGGCTCCAGTGGTTGGGCCGTTGCCTTGGGCCTGCTGTATGGCTGTCAATAAGACTTTCACCCTGGGCTCAAGCCTGTCTCTCACAAGGGAAGACAAAAAATTTACAGCAAACAAAAGGCTCTTTTGCTTCAGCTTCTCCATAGTGTCAGCAATTCCCATCACACAGCCAGAATCTGTTGGCTGGAACCTGCAACCTTCATCAACACAAATTTCTCTTCTCTTCCATTACATAACATCTTGGGTATATATGGATTCATTGTCCTTCTGTTCTTTCTCCCTGTCCTACTTAGTCTTCTGAGCTCTCCCCTCAGCCTTCCCTGTGGCTACTCAACCTTCTTTAGGCTATTTAGCCTTCTCCTCAGCCTTCTCTTGGTTTTCTCCTTGGTCAACTGGTGCTTCTTCTTAGCCTACTTGGCCTCACTTGCTTGGTCTTTTTGCTTTCTCTTTGGCATTCTCCTCATCCTACTTAGCCTTCTTCTTGGTCTTTTCCTTGGTCTACTTGCCCTTCTCTTCAGCCTTCTCTTCCAGCCTTTCCCTAGACCTACTTCTGGGCCTTCCTGTACCTCTTTGCTACCTGACCTTGCATTGTTCTTCCCATTCTGAACCTGCTTCTGTGATGTTCACCTGAATTCTGATCTAGAGGTTCATCGCCCATAGCTTTCTGTGGTTCTGCATGTGCTCCTGAATCAGTAACATAATGCCCTTGTGTGCTGGATAACTTTAGTGTTAACTTGACACACCTGGGTTGAGGGAGCCTCAATTGGGGAATTTCCTCTATTGGACTGGCCTGTGGCCATGTCTGAAGGGCATCTTCTTGATGAGTGATGTGGGCGGGCCCAGCCCACTGTGGGTGGTGCCACCCCTGGGCAGGTGGGCCTGTGTTGCATAAGAAAGTAGGCTGAGCAGGGTCAAGGAGAACAAAGCCAGTAAGCAGCATTCCTCCATGGCTTGTGCTCCAGCTCCTGCCTCCAGGTTCCTGCTTTGAGTTCCTACCTTGGGCTCCCTGATGAACTGTGACCCAGGAGATGTAAGATAAATAAATCCTTTCCTCCCCAAGTTGGTAGTGATCAGAGTGTTTTGTCACAGCAATGAAGAACAAACTAGGGCACCTTGCATCTTTTATAGGTGCCCTGTAGCAGGAATTTCTTAAAGTTCTCCTCTAGCTCCCGTACCTCCATCTCCTCCAGATCCACCAACCCAACCATGTTCAGAAGTCACATTTCTTGACACTTTGGAACCATGAAGTCATGTGAGCAGAGAAGCTGAGAACAAAATCATGTGCTTGATAGTAAGAATACATCTAACACCTGAGTTGATCATGTAGAACTTAGGAGTTTCGTGGTCTACAGTCAGCAAGGTGGCTTAGCAAGTAAAGTTACTGGTTGCTAGGCTTGAGGACTTAGGCTGGATCCCTGAAACCCATGTGGTGTGGAAGGAACCAGTTCCTGCATGTTGTCCTCTGACTTCTATTCATCCATCTACCATGGTGCATGTGCATGCACGCACACATACACAAGATGAATGTAATTTTAAAAACAGTTACACAGTCTAGGTTAAACATAAAAAGTAAATGCATCTAGGGACTGGAGAGATGGCTTAGTGGTTAAGAGTACTGGCTGCTATTGCAGATAACCAGAGTTTGATTCCCAGGACCCACATGTAGCTAACAACCATCTGTAAATCTAGTTCCAGGGTTTCTGATGCCCTCTTCTGACCTCCATGGGCAATGCATGACATGGGTGCACCTACCTACATGCAAGCATTACACACATATGCATAAAATGAAAAGAATAAAATATTTTTTAAAAGGTTAATGCATCAGGTTAAGTCTTCCAATCCCCAAGGATGCTTTCATGTACTTTGAGTTAAAGGAGAAGATACGCCTAAACAAGGATTAAGCTGCTGGACCCTTTCAGACCAGACTCTGGGGCTTGGTGTGGTTAAACCAGGTGATGAGGCCTGCATTACTAAATACTGCCTGTATAAGGGTTATTTCTACCTGGATATCTCCTGTGGCTCACTGCTTTTGTGCATGAGGTCAGAGTGGGTAGGGGACTGATGGTGGGTAGCAGTGGGAAATATATTGGCTTTCTGTATAGGGGGAGGCCACTCAGCTGCCAGAAGGCAAGGACAATGATCTCTGCATTTACCCAAGGCAAATCATGATCAGCATAGATGGGGTCAGGAACCCAATGGCCTCCTGGCCACGGCAGACCTGGTGTAGGACTGTAAAGCACGGAAACCGGCACAGGAGGGGTGCTGACTCTTCTTAACCCCACCCCCATTCCAAGCTCATTGAAAGACTGGGCTTGGGGAACACACCTACAAGTCATCTGAACCTTGAGTGGTTTCAGCATGTTCCAAAGTAAAACAATCAAGTTAGCACATACCAGCACAGCTCAAAATAGTAGATAATGAGCATTAATCTTCCTAATAAATTCATTAGTCAGCCACACAGTCATCAAAGTGGTTTGTGCACTTGGATCATAAATTAAGTTTTTGGTTAGATATTAACCTTCTCTGACTTTTCTCAGCCTCACGATAATGCCAGTGGGATCAAAAGTTCACCTGCCTTCCATAAGATCTTGCTTTTCTCTTGCCTAAGTATACTGAGGCAAAGCTTCACAGATCATTTTCATGGCATAGTTAGAGTCATGCTTAATCTAACTTCCACAGGCATATTAACTTTGAAAGAAAAAAAAAAAAAAGGCTGACAATGTAGCAGTCCTTCATGATCCTGTGTTCTCAGTGCAGCAAAGCCACTTCCCAGGCTATACTTGCAGGGAAAGAAGAGCTACCCATTTCCCTAGTGGCACTTTTTTCAGGGTGTGCTACTTTCAGGCTCTGGTCTGTAAGCTCAGCCTGCTATAAGGCTGACCTCTCTCTGACTGTTCCAACACTTTCTCCTTAAAGGTGGTCTGGTATTTTCCTTATGGAGAATTTTAAGCCTCATTGTACATAATCTATTCATTGCTTCGTATTCCCCATAGACAGAACTCTGTGCACACCAGGGACTCCTGGCACATGTGCCCTCTCAAATCCTCATTCCTCTTCCTTAGCCTTGTCTTACTTTTCCTTCTGCCTTGTGCTACTAGCTCAATGCAGAGAGATCTTTCTGTCCCCTATCATCTCTTCACTGCACACACGGCCAGATTCTCCACCACATCTATTTTACCCACATCTCAGTTCTTAACCCCTGCCCTTCAGGTTGCCTTTTACTGTACAACCTATTCAGATGGTCCCATTTACTTCATGGTTCCAGCTCTCTTGCCTTTATCACTGAGAACTCAGAAGAACAGGACTTCTGCCTGACACAACGGTAAATTCATTTAGGTACTGAATGTCTTTGTAATAAGCACAATTCTATGTGCCTGGGGATACAGAAGTACCAAACAGAAATTATCCTGATTTTTCAAGACTGCCAGATCCTGGGAATTTTTATTGGAGTTCCTTGAGAATAATACAGTAAGGTTTCATATTTATAAAAGGACAACATTAAAAAATATTAAAGCAGAGGGCTTTTAAGATTAATTTTTCTTAGCCTAGAAGCATTCAATTTCATTATATCATTTTTCAAACAAAATTTTGTTTTGTTGCTTCTCCTTCTACCCTACCCTTCCCCATCCCCCCTCATGCCTCCTCAGTGGCCTTTCCACTTCCATGTCACTCATGTCCTTTTGCCCCTCCTGCCCACTTCTTAGCATCTCTGGTTCCCCTTTCATGGTCTTCTTTCTAGTTTCTTAGTCTATACCTACTCTCATACCTCCTTACTCACAGGCATACAACCATTAAAAGCTACGATCCACATATGAGAGGGCAGTATGTGTGATGCTTGTCTGAGACTTGGTCACTTAATACAGTATTGTCCTGGATAGCTTTAGTGTCAACTTGACACACCTAGGTTGAGGGAGCCTCAACTAGGGAATTGCCTCCATAGGACTGACCTGTGGCCATGTCTGTGGGGCATATTCTTGATTGTTGAGTGACATGGGAGGGCCCAGCCCACTGAAGGTGGTGCCACCCCTGGGCAGGTGGGCCTGGGTTGCATAAGAAAGCATGCTGAGCAGGGCCCAGGAACAAATCAGTAAGCAGTGATCCTCCATGGCCTGTGCTCCAGCTCCTGACTCCAGGTTCTTTCCCTGAGTTCTTACCTTGGGCTCCCTGATGACCTGTGACCTGGGAGATGTAAGACAAATAAACCCTTTCTTCCCCAAGTTGGTACTGGTCAGAGTGTTTTGTCACAGCAATGGAGAAATAAGCTAGAACAAGTAGTTTCCAGATCATCCATTTCCCTGCAAATTTCATATTTTCATTTTTCTCAAGAGCTAAGTAAAATCCTTTGTGTATGTATATGCCATTTTTAAACACAGATTTTTTCAATATATTTTTGTGCATTCCTAATAATAATACATGCATAGGGCATTCTATCAGAAATGCAAATGTCATCCGTTCCTGATGGGGCATGCCCACAATCCCAACACTTGGGAGGCAGAGGGAAGAGGCTCCAAAGTTCAAGGCCAGTTTCAAAGCAAACTCAAAAATAGCAATGGATTGCATGAGACACTGTCTCAAAAGAGCAAGAAAAACAAAAACAAAAACAAAAGCAAATGTCAACAAAAGTAAGATTAAAAAATTTTAGGTCATTAGTAGTATTCTGCTGATGGATTTCCCTTTGCCATTAATTTTTAATATAAACTAAGGTCCTTTTAATCTACAGGTTACATTATTGTATACAAATGCATTGATGTATGCATTTACCACTTCTGTAAAATTTTTCATATGCAGTTAGTTTTCCAAGTTTTTCCCTTCTTTATAAAAATTAAATTGTCATACCTATGTATTTTGTATGCTGATCAGATTGACCCCACACCTGTTCACTCTTCCTCCCCATTTTCCTTCCATTGTCCTTTGTTTCCCCTGGACAGTTTTGCTTCTACTTTCATTTTATATATGCATAATGATTTTATGTAACCATAAAATCTGGGAACTCACAAATGAGAGAAAATATATGACATTTGTTTGAGTCTGGATTAATTTTAAAATGTATGTAATTTTCTCTCTATGTATCTTCTATCTCTCTATTTCTCTATCTCTATATATACATATATATGTATATATATAATCTAGATATTAATCCTCTGGTAGATGTGTTGCTAAAATTCCTTGGGGGTTACTAACAATGTTCACCCTCTTCTCATTTGATACCAACAACAAACTGAGGTATGATTTCACCAAATTGCACTCCAAGAAACCCATGAGTTTATTGGGTTTACTTACAAAGCAATGGGTGAGAGTTTACTTACAGGAGTGTAGGTGGTGGCTTCCCCATAACTGCACAAAATGGTGAGAGAGACCCTCTCCTAGATTTCCCCAGACGATACACTCTAGCTCCTCCTCCAGGTCACATGAAATTAGAGCCTGATCATGGTTTGGGAGCTGTGGCTATACTCTCAGGTGACAGTCCCATGACTTTTCCTACCCTCCTTTCTTGAAGGGTGGAGGTGAACAGTCAACAAGCCCAGCTGTGATGATTTTAGGCAAGTGGACACAGCTCAGCTGAGGAAGATGGTGTCTGTCAGAGGATAACCCTACACAACAGATGCATAGTTAGTAGATTTCCTTCCATTCTGTGGGCCATCTCTTCACTTACAATGTATTGTGATTGTATTTCCCTCCATTACTAACTTCTCTTATTCCAACTCTCACCTGCTTGACCCCCTGCTTTTTCCCAACTAGTTTCACTTATACTTTCGTGGTGTGTGTGTGTGTGTGTGTGTGTGTGTGTGTGTTCATGTGTATGCGTAGGCCTTGTGCAGGTGGTCACAGCTGCTGGGTGTTCATGATTGCAGTGTCATATCCAGAAGATGGCATCTTATAGTGTTCCTCCCAAACCTTTGGCTCTTAGTCTTTCCATCACCTCTTCCATGATGTTCCCTGGGCCTCACAGTGGGTGATATAGATGTTCCATTATATCTTTTATTATGGTATTTGATTCATTTGGAGTTCATTTTTGTGTAGGATGAGAAATAGGAATTTAGTTTCATTTTTCTACATATGGATATCCAATTTTCTTAGCATCATTTATTGTAGTGGCTGTCTTTTCTCCAAGGTGTGTTTTTGGCATCTTTGTAAAAAAAATTCAAGTGTCTGTAGCTGCACGAGTTCACATCTGGATCTATTTTTGGCTTTGTTGCGATGGCTCTGTATTATTTAAAATCACTTATGGTAATACTTCCAGCACTATACTTTTAGCTCAAGATTGCTCTGGCTATTTTCAGGCTCTTTTGCTTTCAAATGAACTTTTAAGATTTTTTTTTTCTGTGAAGAATGACATTGGTATTTTGATTGGGATTGTATTGAATCTGTATATTGTTTTTGGTAATATAGCCATTTTCACCATCTTGCTTGAAAGTGTTTATCAGCTGTAGAAGTGTTCTGTTAGAGTATTTATGGGTTCATATATGGAATCATATCATCAGCAAGGAAGGATACTTTGATGACGTTTTCCTCTGTTTCCTTTTTATTTCCCTCTCTTGTCTTATTGTTGTAGCTAATACTTTCAGTAATATAATGAATAAACGTGAAGGTGAACCCCCTTGTCTTCTTCCTGATTTTGATCAAAATGCTCCCCCCTTTAGTATAATATATATATATATATATATATATATGTGTGTGTGTGTGTGTGTGTGTGTGTGTGTGTGTGTGTGTGATGTTATTAGTTTGAGATACATTCTTTTAATTCCTACTCTCTTAAGTCAAGTGGAGGTAGGTAGAGTGCAGGCTGGATTAGAGGTCTTTACCTAGAGTTGAGGCCTCAGTATCTGGGAGACATGGTGTTTGAGGTGGTTGGTAGTAAGTGGGGGAAGGAGACAGACTCTGGGACTCACTGTCTTGCAGGGGGAAGAGTTCTAGGGGTGCCTACTTGGGGTTCAGGGTCCTGGAAACTATGCACACATGGTCCTGGTCCTGGTCCTGGTCCTAGTCCTGGTGTGGATGAGATGGTCTGGGCTCAGGGTGGGGGCTCTGGGGCTGCCTATCTTCCTGTGGGTCAGGGTTCAAGTAGAACTTTGCATGTGGGTCCTGGCAGGTGGCCGCACAAAGGGATGGGTCTGAGGCTTTCTGTCTTAAACTGTGGCTCCCACTGGTATTCTGTTGGTGTTCCATCTCCCTGGGTAAGGAGCTTTTTAATCTGAACCAGTCCCTCTGGGATGGACTTTAAACTTGCTATCCTGCCTGTAAAAGTCCCCTATATTACCTTCCTATTAAGACTAGAGATGTTTGGACTAAGTGATACCCAAACATCTCTAGTCTTAATAGGGCATACTGAGCTTGCCCTAGTTTATTCCCTGGGGATTCTAGAAGATGGTACCTGCACGCCATTTGCCATGTTCTTGATCTCCCAAGTTTAAGATGTGAGTTTTCAACAACAGATGATAGAAGGGAAAGTAGGCGTATTTTCAGATTTTTGGGCTACTAGTTGTATGAGCTCCAGAGGTGACTGTCATTTATGTACATAACATATATGTCTGTATATACATATACACATGTATATAACACACATATACACAAATACAGATACATAAACAGGCCCTGACTAGTCAGAACAAGTGTGGTTCAATGTAAGAAGCTGAGTGTTATCAGGTAACTGTCTCCTCTCAGCTAAAAGGTAAAAAAAATATTTTGAATATTCACAAATTAGTTGTCTGCAGATAAATATGATCCTTGATGTTTTTTACTTTGATTTTTTTTACTTTGGCTAGCTCAGTATTATTGAAGGTTAGAGATATTATGCATTCTCCAGTTTGCCATAGGCTTCATACTTCATTGCTGCTTTGGTTTGGATGTGGTTTGAGTGTGTTCCCCAAAGGTTCCTGTGTTGAAAGACCACATGATCATCAATGTAGTGGTATTGAGTTGGTAGAGCCTTTAAGTGGTAGAATCTTGTGGAAGGTAGTTGAGTCCTTGGAAGTGCTTTCTTGGAATGGGAATATATCAATATAGTTCTCATGTGACCCCTATCAGTTCTCTTTCCCAGGACTCAATAAATGCCATAGGACACAAGAGTGCTAAATCTATTTTCAGGTGTCTCTTAAGTTGTGTCCTCTATCTTCTCAACAAATTGGGTTCTAAGTTCTGTTCAAAATTATTTGTATGTGGAAGAATCAGTGTTGGTTTTTAAATTTTATTCATTCTTTGTTGGTGGTGTGATGTTTTTTGTTTTGTTGGAAACCCTGGAACTGGAGTTCCAAATGGTTGTTAATTTCCATGTGGGTGTTGCAAATAGAACCCTTGTCCTCTGTGAGAGTAGCCAGTGCTTTGAACTGCTGAGCCATCTCTCTAGGCCCTGTTTTTGTTTTTTTGAGACAAGGTAGCTTAGACTAACCTTAAACTCATAATATTTCTGCCTTTATCTACCAAGTGCTAAAATGAGGAATTTTTATACAACTTTAAGATTAGGAACTTTGCAAGAAAAATGTAGACACAGAGCAGTTTTTGTCAGTCTAGAGAACTTTAACTTCTGCAGTAAGGTACCTCCTCCAAACAGAAGTTTCTCTGACTAAGGCTGAAAGCAGCACTAATCTATGGTGATAAACATAAATATTTAGGGGCAGTTTGACACCATGTCCATTTAGCAAAGCAATAATAATGGTTCCCTCTTAGGCCTTATGACTTCCCCAGCCATGGGCTTTTGATGATGTTTAGAGTACTAGGCATAAATCCTCCTGTGAAGTGAGGACCAAAGTATGTTTTTAAAATAAGCCTTTCAAGTGATTCTCATGCATAATACAATTTAAGAATCACTAAAGTAGAGACATTCCCCTGGGTTTTCTTAGTTGGGAAGAAAGCATCCCAGAAAGACTGCATACCCACTAGAGATGCGACTAAATGTGGGAAATCTTTAGAGTAAAATAAAAAATTGTGTCATAGCTCAGAGTACAGGCCAGTGAATCTACACTTGGGATGCACCAGGAGACTGACATTATTCCTTAGTTTTAGCCTTATTTCCTCATTCAACAATAACAAGTACTACAATAAATAAGTTTTTCCAAACTTCAAAGTTCTATGACACTGGCATCACCAGCAGCACTTGGGGATTTTCTTAGAGATATGATTCTCGGGCCTCTCCCAAGATCTACTGAACTTTAACATTAGGAGTAGGGTCTTGTTGTCCAAGGATTCTGATTCAACCTAAAATTTGACAACCACTATCCTAAATTAAAGAAATTCTCTAAACCTCCTTCCTTTCTTAGCCACAGATCTCCAAACCAGATTTTCCCCCCAGAAATACTTCTTTCAACCAGATACTAATGTATATAGTTTTTTTTGTTTGCTTGTTTGGTTCTGAGACAGGGCCTCCTATAGCCCAGACTGTTCTTGAATTCACTATGTAGTTGCCTCTACCTCATATAAGTGCTGGAATTACAGGCATACATCACTATATCCAATTTCGTGCAGTGCTAGGGATAGGACCCAGGGCCTTGTGAATGCTAGGAAGTATTCTGCCAACTGAGCTGCATCCATGCCCCCATGTATACAGTTTTAAAACATAGAACCTCACTTCTGCTATGATTGTGACTAATAGGATCAACAAGATCAATACTCAGGAGTGATGAATTCAGCTTACAGGAACATTTTTCAATTTAAAAATACTTAATAAAGGGACTAGAGAGATAGCACAGCAGTTAAGTGCACTGGCTGCTCTTGCTGAGCACATGGGTTTGATTCCCGGCCCCCACATGATGGCTAACAACCATCTCTAACTCAAGTTCTAGGGGACTCAACACCATCTTCTGACCTCCACAGGCATTTTATGACATGAGTACATTTACATATATGCAGGCAATACACTCATGCACATAAAATTAAAATAATATATAATATTAAAAAATAAAATACAAAATTAGGATATTTTAATTTTTAATTTTTTATTGAATTTTTGTGTATCTCATACACAACATCTTAATCATTTTTATAGCCCTGTCCCCATCAGCACCCTCCTATATGCCCCCCCCACTGAATTTCATGTATTATGTCATTTATGTTAAGGCCTATCAAGTCATGTTAGTATACCCTGATGTCCTTCAGTGCATGTTCGTCCATTGGGGTCTAGTCAGCCTATCTAGAGTCACTCCCTTAAACAAGATCAGCTCTTCCCACCCAGCAGTAGTCAACTGCCATTAATAATGGCAAAATAAACATAAGTTCATACTGGTATCTCCTACCCAAATTCATTGCCATGAATGACACAATAAACTGCTCAACCTTGTTTACTTATAATCATATTATGTAAACAAAGCCTGTTAACCTAAGTCTATACTGTTAACCTCATGTCTGAAAGAAAGAAATACAGGTCTGGGTTGTAGTATTTAGTACAATGTTTAGCCAGCATGCTTGAAGCTCTGACTTGATTCCTAGTACTGCATAAACCAAACCCAGCATGATGATGTACACTTGTAATTCCCAGCATTCAGGAGATGGAGGCAAGAGGGTTAGAAATTCAGAGTCATCCTCAGGTACATAGTGAGTTTGAGGCCAGTCTGGAACATGAGACCTTGTCTCAAAAGAAAAACCAACCAACCAACAAAAACAAATCTATTACACAGGATTAGGATATGGGAATTATCTAGAATTCTATTTTTATCTTAAGTATCCAGTTGAAATGTCCAAATACATTTCCTACATTCTGCTTCTTCTCCAGACCTTTTAGAGAGGTTATTATAGGAGACTTTTCGAGTATTGTCAATTTGTCTCTGTTAGACTCTTGTTCTAGGATGGAATAGATTTTACATTTTATTTATTTTTATTTTATGTGTATGCGTGTTTTGCCTGCCAGGTTCGAGTCCTGGCTCTAGGGTTGGAGAGATCCGACTCTGGGAAGGAAGCTTAACGACAGGAAGCTGGTGCCAGAAGTGGAAAAGGTCGAGCTCGTAACCCTACGGCAGTCCGAGTGGACGCCCTTCGGGAGAATTACCAGGAGCCTTGGGAATCTGGAAGGTGAGAGTGAGAGTGGTGAATGCGGCGCACGCCAGAGTGAGAGGAGGACCGGTCCGAGTGAAAGTAGTGAAATGTGGTGTGGATGTATGCTGATGGTTACACTCCTTATAGTAGGAGTGGGATTGGTTCTGTATTTCTCTATACGCACCTGGTTCTAAAACTTTTTTTCCTCTCCATATACTGTTCCATACTCAGGACCAGAGTCTTCGCGTGGGACCGTTAATGACAAAGGAGCAACTGAGGCCTACTGGTCAGGGCCACTCCCTGATGTAGGTGGAAGGCTCTTAGTCCTCTTAACGGACCCCGACAGCCCTCACGGGTGGAGACGAAAGCCCCTTCTCACACTCTGCAACTCTAGTCCTTGGCGCTAACCACTGGACTACCCTTTCCTGTCAACCACTACAACAGCCCCGCGGGCACGGGTCGAGCAATTAAAAGCCACAGGGCGCTCGCCGCTGAAAGACTCCCGTGTAAGGATAAGGGGGGTCCCAGACGTGAATCCCAGATAAATTCACATCCCCCGCAGAAGAAAAACTGGGCAACA
>NW_008338533.1:156278-159284 GCF_000622305.1 Nannospalax galili | reverse complement strand
CAGGAGTTGGCACTGGAGCCACTGCCCTGATACAAGGGAGGGACCAATATAATGCTTTGCGCACTAGCCTGGATTTAGATCTACAAAGAATAGAAGAATCCATAACCAAACTGCAGGACTCTATAGGATCCCTGGCTGAAGTCACGTTACAGAATCGCAGAGGGCTGGACCTCCTGTTTCTACAGCAAGGGGGACTGTGTATTGCCCTGAAGGAGGAATGTTGTTTTTACAGAGACCATTCAGGTATAATAAAGGATAACATGGCAAAGATACGAGAGGGATTAGAGAAACGAAAGATGGAAAGGGAAGCCAGTCAAGGGTGGTTCAGCTCTTGGCTTAATCAAACTCCTTGGGTGTCAACCCTTCTCTCCGCTGTTGCAGGGCCCTTAATTATCCTTCTCTTGCTTGTCACGATTGGGCCCTGTATAGTAAACAGACTGCTGAGGTTTGTCCAAGAAAGAATAGACTCGGTTCATCTCCTGGTGCTGCGGCAGAAGCACCAGGTTGTAGAGTCAGCTGAGAAAGATTCCTCAGTTTAACCAAGACAAGGGTGGGATGTTGGGGAAAAAAAATGAAATACCTTGATATCTCTTCATTCGGCTAGCCAGTCTATGGAACTTCATTGTGCTGACCTAATAAACTAAGACATTACCTCATGAAGATAAACTGCCTTATTTATTGATTGAAAAATTCTATTATAGATGTTGGGGAAAAAAAAAAGAAAAATAAAAAAATTGAAATACCTTGATGACTGCTGTAAGAGCTCTGCATTTTGATAGAAAACTCTGTTTAAAATGTTGATTTAGATTTACTTGCTAAGCTTGCCTGTTCTGCCTGATTTGTATCTACCACACATGGATGATTAACCTAGTTGAAATGCTAAGAATTGAAGTGCTGTAAACCTCCTTCCTGGAACCTGGACCCCAGACTCAGTTGATTTACAATGTGTCCTGTAGGCCTGTTTGCACATACCAGATAACCGATAAGGAACAAAGAGAGGGAAGTTGCACCAGGCTTACACCAGATCTACCCTTCCTGGAAAAGATGTTTAACCGAAACTATAGCTTTTAGAAGATGTTTGATCAAAGTGTCTGCTGAGGAATGCTTTTTGTGTAATGACTATGTGGGCCTATATAATCTGTACCTGAAACTGAATGGGGGTCGATCGTTCTGACCAGACTTGCATGTCTTGGGAAGCCGGTCGACCCCAGCTAGCTGGAAAGTAAAGACTCTGCTTGATTTTTACATCTCCAATCCCGTGTATTTGTTACCTGGAGGGGACCCATCGAGTCACAGACCCTAACAGAACTGTGAGCCAGAATAAACTATCTTTAATTTTCTTTTTTAGAAAGCATTTTATTAAAGCAATATGAAACTAAGACAGATATTTTCTTCTAGACTCTTCTAGATAAAAAAAAAATAGCATTATATGATTCACATTACCTTGACCCTGCTTTAGTGTATCATCAACATAAGATAGTATTTTGATATTTAAAAAAAACAAATTTAAAAACATTTTCTTCCACCAGGCTGGGGGTATGTCTGCTATCCAAGCACTCAGGGGACTGAAGCAGGAAGATAGTGAGTTTCAGGCTAGTCTGAGATCAAAGACCTTATCAAAATAAACAGAAAGCCTTTTCTTCTCTTTCCCTATGTGAGTTCATATTTGTGATAAAAACTGCTCAGCAGAGTGTTAATACATCCACAGAAATAAACAACATGGAATTTTCCAAAGAAAGAACTGATTAATACAATGTTCAAATATTTACTGAGGTTCTATTAAGAATTTATTCCTTGTTTTAAAGATGTTGTACATAGAGTTCAAGCACAGAAAGCATTTAATCAAATTTGTTTATGAATCCCATTGTATACTGTTGAGTAGCTAATTTATAATTGAATTCACAAGTAAAATAATTGACTAATTAAAAGAGGAAGAAATAGGGCATGGATTCATTACCTAATCAAGTTGTAGATGCTCACTGAAGTACATGTTCCCTGCAAATGAGGGGAACACCTCGTTATTATGTTCCACAGACTGGGAAGAACATATCTGTTCCCAAATCTTTGGTGCCCAGTGGTATTCAGGCAACTCAACTAATTCATTAAATAAAGTAGAAAATTTGATCATATGCCACCATTTTCTGAAGATAATCAGTGTTCTCTGTGATTTAAAAGTATTTTATAGACCTCCCTCTGCATCCCTGGGCCTGAAGGACCCACTACAGGCCTCTCTCCTACCCGCAGGCCTCTCTCTGGGGTAAGTCCACCACACCCTCTGCACCTTGACTCCCCCAGCCTCATAAACCCTCCCATTTCCCTGGTGGTCTCTCCTAGTTTGGGTCCTGTCCCATTCCTTGTCTTGGGGCTCCAGACACCTGGGGAACCAATACTGCTTCCTGAGCCTTTTCATCCAGACCAATGTAGTGCTTTCTCTGGGCCCCAGGAGCACTGCTTCTGGGACTGGCCCCACCCTCACCTCCCTCTGCTTCCTGGGCCTGCACCACCCACCAGCCTCTTTCTGGGATGCAGGGTCTGACCTTTCCTCTTCCTGATCCTTTGCATCCAGACCAACCCAGCTCCTCAGTGCAGTCCCCAGGAGTCCTTGGGGCCTCTTCCTACCCCATCTACTTTTGCGTCTCTGGGTGGCACAGCCACTGGCTGCCCTAGACCAGAATCGTTCCTAGGCCAGTCCAACCCCCAGATTCCTGAGGCCAAAATTGTTCCTGGAGGGATCCAGACCTTAGGAGAAAACCTGAAAACATCTGACCCTTATCTGAATTGGGCCACTGTGGGAACTCCTGAAGAAAAAAGCAATCTGGCTACTCCAATATAAAATCAAAAGAGAGAACAGAAAGCTTAGACGAAGCAGCTTTTCATGCCCAAAAAGTAAACAATAAAGACACATAAAGTTCACATAAAGAAGCGTACCTAAACCTGAAGGCCTGAGTAACACACAAGAATAAGAAACTACAAAAGAAATCCACATGAAAAAATCACAGAGAAAAA
>NW_008338533.1:154162-155792 GCF_000622305.1 Nannospalax galili | reverse complement strand
ATCAGGCATACAGGAAGGAGAAGAATCCCAAGATAATGGCATGGACCAGATCTTCAACAGAATCATGGAAGAAATTTCCCAAAATTAAAGACATGCCCATACAAATACAAGAAGCATACAGAAGCAAACAGACAGGACCAGAAAAGAAACTCTCCATGGCACATCATAGTAAGACCACTACACATACAAAACAAAGAGACAATTCTGAAAGCTGCAAAAGAGACACAACAAGTCACATATAACGGAAAACCCATTAGAATTACAGCTGACTTTTCAATTCAAACTGTGAAAGCCAGAAGAGCCTGGACTAAAGTATTCCCAGTTTTAAATGACCACAGATTACTATACCTAGCCAAAATGTCTATTATACTCGAAGGGGAAAGAAAAATCTTCCATGACATAATTCTAGGCTGAAGAAATTCATGTCTACAAAACCAGCCCTTCAGAGAGTTCTGGAAGCAATACAAAGAGCTGAAGAAAGGAACTACTACACCCAAGGGACTGTGGAAAGAAATTCAATGAAGGTATAACTGTGGAAATGTAAAGCTATATCAAGAATGTATACAGAAATAAAAATGACAGGATTCAATATGAATCTTTCATTAATAACTTTAAAAATTTATGGACTGAAGTCCCCAGTCAAAAGACACAGACTATGTGAATGGATTAAGAAACAAAACCCATCTTTTTGTTGTCTACAAGAAACTCATCTCACTTTCAAGGACAGACACTATCTCAAAGTGAATGGATGGGAAAAAATATACCAAGCAAATGGCTCTAAGAAAAAAGCAGGCATAGGAATTCTAATATCTGACAAAATGGACTTTAAACTAAAACTAATCAGAAGAGACAAAGAGAGCCACTTCATTTTGATCAAAGGAACAATGAATCAAGACGATATTTCCGTCATGAACATATATCACCAAACTCTGGTGCACCACACTTCATAAAAACAATACTACAGGACCTTAAGACCCAGATTAATCCCAACTCATTAATAGTAGAGGACTTCAATACCCCACTGTTTCCATTAGATAAGTCAACAGGGCAGAGACTTAACAGAGAGACTTCTGAATTAAACAATACCATATATCAAATGGACTTAAAAGTCATCTACCGAGTATTCTACCCAAGCACCAAAGGACACACTTTCTACTAAGCACCCCATGGGATCTTCTCCAAAATTGACCATATACTAGGGCACAAAACAAACCTCAACAAATACAAAAAGATTGAAATAATTCCATGCATTCTATCAGACCACAATGCTATAAAGCTTACAATCAAACCAGAAGAAGCCCTAATCACCACATGAACACATGGAGATTGAACATACACTCCTGAATGATGAATGGGTCAAAAGAGAAATTAAGAAAGAAATAAAAGTATTCCTGGAATTAAATGAAAAGGACAATACAAGATGACAAATCCTCTGTGACACACTGAAAGCGGTCCTTAGAGGAAAGTTTATAGCTCTAAGTGCCTACATCAAAAAATCAGAAAGAACACAAATAAATGACTTAACATTGCAACTCAACACACTTGAAGAGCAACAGCAAATGAGATCCAAACCATACAGACAAGAAGAAATAACAAAAATCAGGGCAGAAATTAATGAAATTGAAACAAA
>NW_008338533.1:152361-153816 GCF_000622305.1 Nannospalax galili | reverse complement strand
CAGACATTTAAAGAAGATCTACATCCAATACTACTTAATTTATTCAAAAAAATAGAAATGGAGGGAAAACTTCCAAATTCCTTCTATGAAGCCAGCATCACTCTCATACCAAAGCCTGGTAAAGATACAACCAAAAAAGAAAACTATAGACCCATATCCTTAATGAACATAGATGCAAAAATTCTCAGTAAAATACTTGCTAACCACATACAGACACACATCAAAAGGGTCATCCACCATGATCAAGCTGGCTTTATTCCAGAGATGCAGGGATGGTTCAATATACGTAAGTCAATAAATGTCATAAGTCACATAAATGGGCTCAATGACAAGAACCACATGGTCATCTCAATAGATGCAGAGAAGGCCTTTGACAAAATTCAACATGCTTTTATGTTTAAAGTTCTAGAGAGAATTGGACTGGAAGGAACATACCTCAACATAATTAAAGCCATATATAACAAACCACATCTAACATCATTCTAAATGGAGAAGAACTGGAAGCATTCCCATTGAAATCAGGAATCAGACAAGGCTGTCCACTCTTCCCACTTCTCTTTAACATAGTACTTGAAACTCTTGTGAGAGCAATAAGAAAAGAGAGGGAAACTAAAGGAGTAATAATTGGAAAAGAAGAGATCAAAGTTATCCCTTTTTGCAGATTAAATGATATTATATCTAAGGGACACCAAAAATTCCATCTGAAAACTCCTAGAAATTATTAACACGTTCAGTAAAGTGGCAGGTTACAAAATTAACTTACAAAAGTCTTTAGCCTTTCTATATACCAATAACAAGCAATCAGAGAAAGAGCACACGGAAACACTCCCCTTCACAATAGCTGCAAAACAAAATAAAATATCTCGGAATAAACCTGACCAAAGACATTAAAGAGCTCTACAATGAAAATTTTAAATCTTTAAAGAAAGAAATTGAGGAAGACATCAGAGAATGGAAGGACCTCCTACGCTCATGGATTGGAAGAATTAATGCTGTGAAAATGACCATCCTACCAAAAGTCATATATAAATTCAATGCAGTGCCAATCAAAATCCCCATGACATTTTTCACAGAATTGGAAAAAACTATCCTAAGATTCATATGGAAGCGCAAAAGACCTCGGATAGCCAAAACAACCCTGAGCACTAAGAGCAATGCCAGGGAGATTACTATAGCAGATTTCAAGCTGTATTACAGAGCTATAGTCATAAAAACAACATGGTACTGGCACAAAAATAGACCCATAGACCAATGGAACAAAACTGAAGACCCAAACATGAGTAAATGCAATTTCAGCCACCTGATATTTGACAAAGGGGCCAAGAACATTAACTGGAGGAAAGACAGCATGTTCAGCAAATGGTGCTGGAAAAACTGGATCTCCACCTGTGGAAGAAAAGTCAAAAACCCCTATCTTTCACCCTGCACAAAAGTCAATTCCAAATGGCTCAAAGA
>NW_008338533.1:151665-152118 GCF_000622305.1 Nannospalax galili | reverse complement strand
AAGAACTCAAAAAACAGAGAACCAAGACAAGAAGCAACCCAATTAAAAGATAAGCTAAGGAGCTGAACAGAGAGTCCTCAAAAGAAGAAGTAAAGATGGCTATGAAACATCTTAAAAGATGTTCAACGTCACTAATAATTAGGGAAATGCAAATTAAAACCATTTTAAGATTTCACCTTACCCCAGTCAGACTGGCTAAGATCAAGAAAACAAATGATACCAAATGTTGGAGAGGGTGTGGGGAAAGGGGAACACTTATCCGTTGCTGGAGGGGCTGCAAACTAGTTCAACCTCTCTGGAAATCAGTGTGGAGAACTCTTAAAAAACTACAAATGAACCTACCATTTGACCCAGTTATACCACTTCTTGGCATATACCGAAAGAATTCGTCCTATTGCAGAGACACTTGTACATCCATGTTTGTTGCTGCTCTTTTCACAATAGCTAAGAGAT
>NW_008338533.1:149934-151559 GCF_000622305.1 Nannospalax galili | reverse complement strand
GTATGCAACCAGACATAACTACAGGAACCAGGATAATGGAAAGGAACCAGGGAGGTAAAGAAAAAGAAATAACCTAAAAGAGAAGAACAGTACAAAACAGGCTTTAATAAGGGAGATATGGATAAAAATTGGGTTAATTTAAGGGAGGGGGAGGGAATGGTATACAAGGAACCTAGGGGATAAAGGGAAAGAAGGCACTCAAGAGAGGTAGGACCATAGAAGAGGTAAGGTAGAAAGGGGGGAAATGGGGGCACCTTAAGTGGGAAGACCATGATGGAGGGGTGAGACAATGTGAGAGATAGACAATGCCTAGCTAGTTTTGAAAACCAGAGGGAATCATATTACTCCTACAACCTACTGACAAATTATACATAGCAGATCAAGAAATATATGTCTAGGTAAGGTTTATCTGAGAACTGGTCTTTGCCGAAGATTTATCTACATGACACAAAGTAATTGAAAATACCAGACTGGTGGAACTAATCTTCTTGGGGGTTTGACATACTTTGAGGCCTATAATAATTTATTCAGAGGGACATGACACTTTTTGCTCCTTGCCCTCCTAGGTCGACTAGATCCAGGGGACTATGAGCATCTCTCAAAATGTCCTACAATGGTGTTTGGTCGCCTGTCCTCTTGATCAAGGAGGCCAAGGAGACCCCACCAGATGGACTTGAACCAGTGTCCAGTCTATAAAGACGAGGGTAAACACAGAGGAATCATTTCCTCCATGCTTCCAAGCAAAGGCAACCATGGTTGAGCCGGACATTTGACTTATCTTCACATAGGTGGAACTGGTAAAAGAAAGGACCAGGGTCTCCTCCCAAGCCCATGTGACCCCCGAGGAACAGAGCCTCAAACGACTTTAAGAGTAAAAATAAATCAGTTTATCTGGACCAACTGTATGGCCTTAAACACCCAAAAAGAAAGTATAACCAAATATCAAAGAACCATGGTTGAGCCGGACATTTGACTTATCTTCACATAGGTGGAACTGGTAAAAGAAAGGACCAGGGTCTCCTCCCAAGCCCATGTGACCCCCGAGGAACAGAGCCTCAAACGACTTTAAGAGTAAAAATAAATCAGTTTATCTGGACCAACTGTATGGCCTTAAACACCCAAAAAGAAAGTATAACCAAATATCAAAGAGGCCAATGTAATTTTTTAAGAGTCCATATGTATAGCTAAAGGCTACATAACAAGCAACAATGCCAGACAAGCGATACCTTCTTTTGAGTTGTTGGCCAGGGTGGCCAAAGGGACTCCCAGATAGTAACCCAGCATAGAACTGGGAAAATGAACAGCAGACCCCAATCTTATCCAAAGGAATATTGACAACTGATTACTGCTAGATGAGTAACAGCTGACCCTCCTAAACAAAGACCTCTAGATAGGCTGACTAGAGTCACGAGAAGGGCAAGTAGTGGGGAATGGCTGGGGGTGCTGGCAACACAGCAGACAGTAGCAGGGATATCAGAGTATAAGGGCTCTAGTGTGGGGAGGGAGTCTATGGGAGGGTGCCATCTGGGAAGTGGGTGTATAGTTGAATAAGATGGTTTGGGATGTTCTATGTGATACACACACACGCGCGCGCGCACACACACACAAATCAACAAATTTTTTAA
>NW_008338533.1:146673-149826 GCF_000622305.1 Nannospalax galili | reverse complement strand
ATTTTGTGTCTTGAAGAACACTCATGAAGTTCAATGAGTCTATAACCCGTATGATTCTAAAACACGCTTTTTACTTTATGTACTCATTTGAAGGCTTGAAATTTCACCAAAGAGATATTACAATATTGTATAACTGTATTAATACAACTGTAAACCTAAAAATTTACAGACAGTTTTGAATGAGATTCATCTTAGCTCTGGAAATTGTTATTGAATATGCCAATGCTGTTGTAATGAAATACCTCTTCTAATTATATGGTTATTAAATAAATAATTTTTTAACAAAAGAAAAAAAATGTTTTATAATTTGCTGGAATGAAAAATGAGTTTCTTACTCAGTTTGAAGGTAACTGCATTTTTGCTGGTGGCTTTTGGCCTTTGTAGAGGAAAAAGCTGGGCCCAAATTATAGTTTCTTTTCAGAATTTATTTTCCCATAACTGTTTGACTATATTAAATGTCCAGGAAGAAATACAGAAAAGATCCAGAGAAAGGTAGAAAACCTACAGTTCAGGCTGTTAAGACCTCTGTTCAGAGGCATGTTTGTGCTGTACCTTGAAGCAGAGGTAGAGGCACTGAAGGGCACACTGTCCCTCCTATTGTCTGTGTAGTATCAACATAACAATTGCACTGAGAGGGTGGGTTCAGATCTCCATGGGGTAGCAGCTTGGAGCTCAGCAGACTGCTAGAGAGTGCCAAGTTCTGGCCTCCCTCTGGCTTCCAACTACCAGAGGGCCTGAGAACCCGGGGGACTGCCTGACACCCCCCTCATCCTGCCTCCATGTGTTGGTGAACTTCCCCTAATTGTGCCATACCATCCTCTTACCTGGGATTTTGTTAGGCCCCTCCCAAGCCTGCAGGGCATATCTGGCTTTGGTAGGCTAAGGCTGAGATCCTAGCAGACAGCCCGAGAGGGTGGGTTCAGACCTCCATCAGTATAGTGGCTGGGATCTCAGTAGACTGCCAGAGAGTGCTGAGCTCTGGCCCCCCTCTGGCCTCCCTCTGGGCAAGGTTGACAACATGCAGGACTGCCTGAGAGAGCCTGGATCCTGCCTCCACGTGGTGAAGGAAGCCTGAGTGTACCTGACTGGAACCTGAATTGGGCTTCTGTGGGTACCCCTGAATAGCTGATCTGAAGCCATTAGTTCCCTCCAAAATAAACCTGAGAGAATTTGAACCCTGTACCAACCAGCTTAACATAACCAATAAAGAAAGGATCTAGGCACACCGATTAATACAAACAGAAGCATACTTCAACTTAATTCTCATATCAGAATCATAAACAACAAAAGAAATTCACATGCCAAAGGCACAAGAACGAATAATAAAATTGAAAGTCAAAACACTATGTCCCCACCAAAGCCCACCAATCCTGTAGAAGAGTTCTACAAGGAGATCCCCCTAGAGATATCCCAGGACACTGAATTTAAAAGAACAATCATAAACATGATCAATGAATTCAATGAATTTACAAAACACACAAACAAATCAAAGAGCTAAAAGAAGATAGAGATAAACTTCTGAATGAATACAGAAAAGAGAAACATTGAAGAAAGCTCAGGCAGAAGTGAAGAAGGGAGTGCAAAACTCAATAAGCAAACTTCAAACAACAGGGGAAAGCCTCACCTCTAGAATGAATGAAATGGAAAACAGAACATCAACACTGGAGGATAAAGTTGAAGAATTGGACCACTCAAGAAAAGAGTATGGAACATTAAAAAAACACACAGGAATGGAATATACAAGAGATGTGGGACACCATGAAAAGACCAAATCTATGGATCATAGGAATAGAGGAAGGAGAAGAATTTCAGGTTAATGGTGTTGACCAGATCTTAAACAGGACTGTAGAAGAGAATTTCCCAAAATTAAGGAAAGACATCCCCATACAAATACAGGAAGCACATAGAATACCAAATAGACAGGATCAGAAAAGAAATTCCCCATAGCATATCATAGCAAAAACACTAAATGTACGGAACAAAGAGAGAATACTGAAAACAGCAAAAGAAAAACAAGTCACATACAATGGAAAGCCCATTGGAATTACAGCTAACTTATCAATGCAAACTATGAAAGCCAGAAGAGCCTGGACCAAGGTATTTCCAGTTCTGCATGAAAATAGATGTCAGCCCAAAAGACTATACCTAGCAAAGATGTCTATTATAGTTGAAGGGGAAAGAAAAATCTTCCATGATAGGAACAGCCTGAAAGAATACGTGTCCACAAAACCTGCCCTTCAAAGAATATTTGAAGCAATACAGAGAGGAGAGAGAGAAACAACTATACCTTAGGGGCAATGAAAGAAAATAAACAAAGATATAATCTAGGAAACACAAAATTACACAGTCAAACAGCAATCAAAATAAGTGACCAGTATACACTTTAAATAATAACCTTAAATATCAATGGACTAAACTCCCCAGTCAAAAGACACAGGCTAGTTGAATGGATTAAGAAACAAAATCCATCTCTTTGTTGTCTGCAAGAAACACATCTCACCTTCAAGGACAGGCACTACCTTATGGTAAAAGGATGGAAAAGAATATTGCAAGCAAATGGCACTAAGAAACAAAAAGGGGTTGCGATTCTAATTTAAATTAATTTTAATGTTAAACTAGTCAGAAGAGATAAGGAGGGTCACTTCATTCTGATCAAAGGAACAGTTAACCAAGAAGATATTACATTCCTTAACATATATTCACCAAATTTTGGTGCACCCAAATTCACAAAAAACACTACAGGACTTTAAGACACAGATTAACCCCAACTCAGTAATAGTAGGGGACTTCAATGCCACACTGTCTAAGGTCAACTGGACAAAGAATAAACAGAGAGATGTCTGAATTAAACCATACCATACATCAAATGGACCTAACAGACAGCTTTAGATTATTCCATCCAAGCACCAAAGAAAACACTTTCTACTCAGCACCCCATGGAACTTTTTCAAACACTGACCACATACTGGGGCACAAAACAAACCTCAACAAATACAAAAATATTGAAATAATTCCATGCATTCTATTGGACCACAAAGCAATAAAGTTCAAAATCAACACTGGTTGAAGCCCTAGTCACTACACGAACTCATGGCAATTGAACAACACACACCTAAACAATGAGTGGGTCAAAGGAGAAATTAAGAAAGAAAT